>NC_068361.1:58799976-59076370 GCF_020536995.1 Dreissena polymorpha
AAAATGTTAATGTTTTCGCAAATTTTGAATACAGCAAACATTTGGAGTATAATTACATAATTGTGCATTGTTATGACATCATTTCATTCATACGAGTGTTTGAGACCTGTTCTTGTATTTAATTTCGTAATAAAGCCAATTAACTCGCGTACATGATCCGATACAAAGAATACCATGTAATTGTCAAACACAGCTGAGTTTTTTTGCTAACTGTAGAACTTGTCAAGATTCGCTTCCGTGTTCTAAGCCAGCACTAACCTTGAAATCTCTATATTTTATGCTAGGATCTTCAACTGCAGCAACAGCAGCAGGAGTTTCAGTTGCAGTCGCTCTTGCGGTAGCAGCAGTTTTGATCGTTGTTGGTCTGAGAAAAAAGCAAGTTTATTTGCAGATTCGTGAAGTACAATAACGTTTATGTTTATACTCTTAAATTTGATTCATTGGCTATGAACAAAAATCGTCGTTTATGCTGAATTATTAACTTTATAAAAGACAAAAACGACAAAAACTATATTTTATCATATTGTTTTATATATGAATGTATAATAATTTCAGTTTTTTAAATACTTTTTATACTTAAAATGCATTTTTTTAAACTAGAGCTTTGTCACAGACGTGACGTATACCCCCAAGTGCCGCATTGACACAGACTGTTTTGCATGTTGTCTTCACAAAACAAAAGAATCTAATTTATGGCGATTTTTAAGAATTATTATGACATTATCATGTATAGCCATTTGACCTTCGAACTCTTGAATTCTTTCACATGATGACACGCCGTCCAATGAATGTGAACACAATTCATGTACAGAGTCGTTTTAAAATCTCACAATGAATGACATAAGTATGGCCCAGACAAGATCATGTATTGCCATATTTGACCTTTGAACTAAAAGTGTGACCTTGACCTTGGGGATATCGACGTAATTCTTTTGCACGAAACACCGTCCAATGATAGTGAACAAAAGAGACAAATTATTTTAAAATCTCACAATAAACGACATATTTATGGCCCGGACAAGCTCATGTATGGCCATTTTTGACATTTAAACTCAAAGTGTGACCTTGACCTTGTAGATATCGACGTAATTCTTTCGCGCGACACACCGTCTAATAATGGGGAACATATGTACCAAATGATTTTTAAATCCCACAATGAACGACATAGTTATGGCCCGTTCAAGCTCATGTATGGCCATTTTTGACCTTTGAAGTTTAAGTGTGACCTTGACCTTAGATATATTGACGTAATTCGTTCGCGCAACACACCGTCCAATGATGGTGAACAAATGTGCCAAATGATTTTAAAATCTTACATTGAATGACATAGTTATGGCCCGGACAAGCTCATTTATGATCGTTGAACTCAAAGTGTGACATTGACCTTAAAAGATATCGAAGTAATTCTTTCGCGCGACACACCGTCCAATGATGGTGAACAAATTTGCTAAATGATTTTAAAATCTCACAATAAATGACAAAGTTATGGCCCGGACAAGCATTTGACCTTTTAACTCCAAGTGTGACCTTGACCTTGGACATATCGACATAATTCTTTCGCGCGACACACCGTCTAGTGATGGTGAACATATTTGCCAAATGATTTTTAAATCCCATAATGAACGACATAGTTATGGCCCGGACAAGCTCATGTATGGCCATTTTTGACCTTTGAAGTTTAAGTGTGACCTTGACCTTAGATATATTGACGTAATTCGTTCGCACAATACACCGTCCAATGATGGTGAACAGATGTGCCAAATGATTTTAAAATCTTACATTGAATGACATAGTTATGGCCCGGACAAGCTCATTTATGATCGTTGAACTCAAAGTGTGACATTGACCTTAACAGATATCGACGTAATTCTTTCGCGCGACACACCGTCCAATGATGGTGACCAAATTTGCTAAATGATTTTAAAATTTCACAATAAATGACAAAGTTATGGCCCGGACAAGATTTTGACCTTTTAACTCCAAGTGTGACCTTTACCTTTGAGATATCGGTGTACTGTTTTCACACGACACACCACCCTATGATGTCGAACAAATGTAAAAGTCATTTTAAAATCTAACGATAAATGACATAGTTATGGTCCGGACAAACTATCAGTTTTAAACACACTAAGTGACCCCGTGACCTAGTTTTTGACCTGGCATGACCCATATTCAAACTTGACCTAATCATTATCTCGATACAACTTTTGACCAAGTTTGGTTAAGATCGGATGAAATTTCGGGACAGACCGACTGACCGACAGACCGACAGACCGATAAAGTGACTCATATATAGCCCCCATTACCCCATAATGCATGCATATATTTGTAGAGAGAAATTGTGCTTCGCAATCACAAAAGGTTCGACATCTGAAAGCACAGACAACAATCGCGACATCTCGTTAGCGAAGATAGATTCCAAACCAAACGGCTCCTTTCCCGGCCCTGTGTCAAATCATACATATTATGAACATCATACCAAAACTAGAACGTCTAAGGATCTATGCACCTCAACGGACACAGGCGTGACCTATCAAAACACCAATCGAAAACTGGGACTTGCAGAATCAGAGTTTCACAGCTACTTTGTCCTAGAGAAAGACGGATTTGGTCAGCATGGACAAGCTATCACGTCCGGTCCAACAGACGTTCATGACTACTTTGTTCTAGACAAACAGCAATCAGCTATTGGAAATGAAAATAGCGGTCCAAAGAACGAACTGCACGCGAATTTCGTTCATGCAAAACAAGGTCGTCGATCGACTCATGAAATGCCTTCAAACGAAGCTAATCCTTATTGTGTGTTAGAGAAACAGACAACGCTTAACTCAACACCAATAAATACAGCATTTTCACGTGATTTGGCTAACGAAGATAGAGATATGTATCATGAGATAGATTCGAATGACACACACGCGAGCATTGATGATTCACGAGATGACACCAACGATTACGATTACACTAACAAGGCATTCAAGCATTCAAGACCGGACTTCTCAGACAACCTATACAACCATCTCAACTCTGCTGGCGACGATTATGATCATGTTGGCAAAGTACACAACAAACTTTAAAGCAATTACAAGTGCCTATGACGTTACCTCTTGTGCCGTGAAATATAAACAAGGCTACGGACAACCAACTTCCCGTATGTTTTATCACGGAATTCAGAATGTCATGAAATCAAAAAGGCAAATTGCCAAACTTAATTACGCATTTTTGAATTAGGGCAGTTTAAACTGCTCCATTTTCATTCTGTTAAGAAATGAACAAGCAAACATACTGTAATGATCGTTAAACAAATTATCATCTTAAAAGTTTATTAAGTGTGGTATATTTAAGATTAATTTGTAATGTGTATTCGGCAGTTGAGCTTATGCAAATTTGTTTAACTGTAACACCGGTGTATGCTTTTTCGTATACAAACAAGATGTAAATAATATAGTATCAATTCAAGTTAAATTGATTGAACAATGTGTGTTCCCTGAACTGCACAATCAGAATAGGACAATCATCCATTAGACTACACAAACTTTTTGTATCGCGACAAGGCATGTCTTGAATTAAAGGAATTAGCTTGTATTTCTTTTTATTTGAAGATATGTGTATCGCAAATTAGGCTTGTGTAAAACGGAAGCCTTCTTCAGCTTTAGGCGTTTTTTTATTCAATCATCATATATTTTACATAACACTAATATATACTTGATTATACATTAAATATAATTGAAATCATAAGGTTCATGACATGTGATATTTAACAATCGATCCCACTTATATTTCAGCAATTTACTAGTTGTAATTTTTCCAAGAGCGGCTAAAGATATCAATTTTTACTTTAATCTGGCTTTCTTTTAGATTATTTGCTACATAAATACATTGAAATTATTCAGTCACGACGCACGGATACTTCTAGACCACGGACGGTTGTGGTTAAATCGCGCTGCACGTGCAAACAGTTGTGTGAATATTGTTGATTTTTCTTAGCATTTTTTATTTGTTACAAAAAGTTTTCGATTTTGATTTAAATACATTCATGTGCAAAATGTGTCAAATTTGGGAAAATAGTTATATTCGATTAAAAAGTAAAATGTTATGGTCATCATTACATTGTTCTACCAACATAGATACAAAATGTATCACCTGTTCTCCCTTAACTTACCTGTGAATACTTTATGTTTATCAAGATGAGAAAATGTAAATAAATGTGTTATATTATTTTTTTCATTCGCTAACTTATGATTGTATTAATTGCTTGCTGTTTTTCTTATACTGCGATATATCATGACTGTACCCTACTATTTTACCATGCCTTTAACTTATGCATACTTTTTATACACAAGCTCTTAGATTTAAAACAGCTTGCATCTGTTAATACGTTACAAACCTGTACATACATTTGTTTGCCATGCATGGCCCTGCCTTCTTAAATTAATGCTTTTTTGGATCTTGGAAAAAATTATTTTAACTAACTGACAAATGTAACCATTATCATTATGTGGTCAAAAATCACTTCTTAATAACCCCTAGGCTTAACTCATTATTCCTACATGTTGTACACACAATAAATGTCAATCAATTTGCTTAATCCTAAGGGTTTTACCTATTGTTTCATCGAAAGGCACTGCAGACATCTCGGGTAGCCCCAACATTATCCAGTCGACCATTTATGCCATTTGCAAATCCAATTGTAAATCGCCCTCGTGTGCGGGTGCAGTCGAGCGAAAAAATCACTTCAAAATGACTTAAACCATAGAAACTGAATATACATACAGCATGTAGCAATATTGCTTTAATCTCACTAATTTTAACTTGCACATTTAAAATAAGAAATTTTACTTTTATGCAAATGCTTCCCGAATTAGCGCGTGCTAAAACAAACGACGTGTGCACAAGACAACACCGCACAATAAAGTTTTAAGATCACAAATAATATTAGAATCATCGACATATCGGGCTACCTAATTACCTACCGTTACATCATTCGCAGGCAATGATCACTATGTATGAGTATTGGTGTTGCTTCATCCAACAAATGCAATATAGTCATATATATTTATTCATTCTACCGTACATAATCCCACTCTCACTGTCTATATAATTTTCGTCGTTTGAGTTTACGAATTAGAAGAAAATTATTTTCCCATAATACAATGTAATGAACGCTTGGTCGCACTGAAAGTGTGCACGAGGAAATTTAGTGTGTTTTGCGTTTTTTCGTGATTCTGCTTTGGACAGTCGAACTGTAAAGACAATGTTAAAGTTTATGTTTGTTTTCTTTTTTTTTGTATTTTTATAACTATTGCAGTTTGAATAAAATTTTCGCAATTAATTAATAATTTAGGTATTGGTGAATATAGAAATGAAAAACAAGATAGGTGAATATTGTATATATGTATGCATGAAATGTTTCTTCATGTAGATAACATAAATATTGTTCATATGTATTTGTTGAATTATTATATCATTATTGATGTGTGTCTTGTTTGATGCAGACAGTAGACTGTCCAGATACGTTACCAAATTAGTATACAAAAAATGTATTGAAAAATTATATAAGTCTTGTTTTGTTTATGGGAGTACATTATTGATATATAGCAAAAGTGCATGAAGTGGTATCTAAGGAACAATATTGTAATAACAGTGTACTTTGTTATGTTGCATTTATTGTATATGTTATATACTTTGGTGAAAATAATGTTCTGTTCTGTTCATTTGACATGTATACGGTGGTTGATCGTTAAGCATTGTATTTAAACACATGATTTTCCCGCACGTGCAACACGTGTATAACACACATCACATCAGATAAAACAAACGATTACTATGCTATCAAAATCATTTTATAAAAATATGTATTTGTATTATATGTTTATTCTGTGACTATTTGAACTACTTAAGACATACCCTTCAACGCTACATAATGCACGGGAACTTGTACATAAATGAAGAAACAGCTGTATCCAATATACTTGTATATTGTTCGTTCTCAATTAGATACGTGCAACAGATGAATGAGCTCACGTACATCACAGACATCTAGAAACAATGGAATATTAAATGTCATTTCAATCGTGATATACTGAGTTGAAGATAAGCATGGATATTGTAATACTGTACTAAACATTGTTTTTGTATATGGCATTGAACTTTACTTGTATACAAACGAACAACGTGACATAGTTGTGCCTCTTCTTTGGATTTGCTCGAAAGAAATGCATGAGCAGGAAGGAAACGAAAAATATTTGCTTTTTATTAATTCTGATTCATTTGTAAAATTCAGAAGAAGAAACAATTCTCAAACCCGTATCAGTATCAGTAATAATAATCATGTTATGTTTATAATATGAAATCAAATGTTTATTAACTTTATAAATGTATAAGGAAATAAATGTTATTTCGAACGGTTTCCTTACTTGTTTGCTTAATGTTCATACCGTTCGGCCAAGGGTTGATTACAGCGGTAACTATCAACTACCAAAGCACTGTTATCCATATGAAATTTTATAATTTGATTCAATTGGTTAAAATGTCGCCGTTAGCTTTAAAACCTCGACTGCGTAGTTAGATTTGATCTATCATCGTTGACTGTTTCCAGGGAATACTTTTGCAAGATAATATCCGTCGACATGTTATGTCACAGCTCTCTTATCTGCCATAAATCGCTTATAACATGCATAAACAAGGATTGCAAAACTGGCCCTTAACTAGGATTAAATATTATGTGAGTTATCGTAAAGAAAATATATGTTTTAATTTAAAAAATAAAAATGTATAAAAAAAAAATCAAAGATGTGTTGTAGTGGTTCACAATCAAATAATAGTATAGGATGTTTAGCATGCATCCCCTGGATTATTTTGTTGGCGCAAACAGTTTTACTCGCTGAAATCCTCTCTGTCGTCTTCTTTCCTCAAATGTCAGTGTCTGTTGCAATTATTTCGTATAGAAGACGAGTTTTTTAAAAACACGGATTTGATGCAATTGTTTCTTTTATATCCATGCAATTACCACGATTTTATAGATGATTGTATGTCAATAACTATTCACTTTTGTAAACATTTGTAAAACGATTTAAATACATTACACAATCAAAATAGCCCTTTATGTATACACATTCATGCACATACAATGCACTTCCTTTATTTTCTAAATGAAGGTAAAGTCAAATGTGTGTTCACAAAACGAGGCGATAGGGCATCTGCATTACATTTTCCTTGTGAGTCTGGTTGTCTAAATGCTATACGCGCTTGAACCATAATGCGAAAATTGGCAGGTCTGCTTTAACTCGTCGGATAAATGGCAGTACAATGCTTTCCAAAATAAAAATGTCTTGTTATTTAATTGTGTACGGCATAGTTGGCGATTGATTTAAATTACTGGATGTACTCTGTCACCAGGAAAAACGTTACAAATATAAATTAACATTAAACATGCATTCTCTCGTCGCTGCAATTTCTGTATCGTATCGCCCGTTCGCGATAACACACGAATTTGTAACGAAAATATGGATCATGCCCTCTATATAAAGTCGAAAACATGTCGTCAGCAATCGTACACACTAGTCCGCTCAAGATCATTCCTGACAGGTCTTTGAATACGATTCTTATAACAAAGCATTGGGATATTTCAATTATACTAAACTCGATGAATTAAAAAAGACGTGCTTATCCACAGTCCTTGTCCACTAAACTATTTAGTTATAACTAAACAATTTTTTCAAATCCGAAGCTCAGATATCACACTTTTAGTTTAATTAATGTATATGTATACAATAACAACAGTCAATTTATGATTTATTCAACCCCAAATAACCTACGACAATATTCAGGTTGTTTTATTGACAAATGAGACATGTTGATTCGAAAATGCAAAGCGGGAATTAGTGCATAGTTTACGTCATGAAAGAAGCATATTATTAAAATTTTAAGAAATCTAAGGGAAACAACCCAAATAATATTGTTTTAGGCAACAAACCCCTACGAAGTCGACTGCTGCCCGTGTTAATATCGGTAAGAAGAAATGGAAAATCGTGAACAAAACAGCACATGTAGTAAAATGCTATATATTCTGCATGTATATTTTGGTAAGAGAAAAAGAGGTTCCGGTTTATGATGCTTGTTTTTATGTTTCGAGTTTGAAGGCTCGAATATCGATTGGGAATATTGCATGTTTTATATCATCTGTGTGACAGGTATGGTCATCTTTGTTTAAAGGTATCTGCCCCTGTGTATTTCCTGCATTTATGACCCAACTCGCTTCTATTTTCTTCTTTCCTTTTTGATAAAACTCTTGGGCTGTCAATAACTTTTACATTGGTTGTTGCACATCACTTTCACCTTGAAATATTAATATTACAGCAGTCACAATGCTAACCTCCCCACGGCTGATAGAGACCAGGTCGAGAGTAGCTTATACTCCGTAAGTAATATGTGCAGTTTGTCAAAGTAACAATGTATAAACACTATTGTTATTGTCACTGTGTTGTTTTCAGGATACCTATGTTTTAAGATAGTTAATATGTTATCTTACTATGCCATTTGTATGTAAATATGTTGATTGGAACCACCACACAGCATACCATTATTTTTTAAAGATGAATATGAGTTTGATGTGTATGTATAATTATTGAGTACGGTTACCACGGTAACCACCTATAATTTGTAACCTTATTATTAAACATGCGTATTGATAATATGTATATTTTCATGACGGTCAGTTACAAATCAGTTCCGACGCTCGTATATTTATTATATATCCATTCAATAAACTTGTAACTGTCAGTACCTTTGTTGGGATTCTGCCCCACATTTTGGAGCTGCCAGTGTTACATTGATTTAATGTATGATTTAATGAATAATTATGTGTTTTTAAAAGAGTATCTACTTTGGCAGAGATAAGACATGTGCATGTTATAATATATGTTTATACCAATCACAACATAACTAGTTCTAAAAACTTAGTTATCGTTGTAACCACATAAGTTATATAACCGAGATACTACATGTAGATCGAGTTAAACTCATTCCGGTGCGTTGACAAGGAAACGAATATTGCATGCATATAATATAATACAACACTAGCTTTTCAACCGTATGTCTGGCATATCCGTGCAATTCACCCGGCTATGGATTAGTTGACGCAAGACTATTATAGTATATTAGCTGTATGCATGCCGTAAAGTTTTAAAGTAGTTTTTAAACTTTGAGTAAAGTAGGCATGTTATTAAGATCGCAATCTAGATTACATCCCTTGTGTATATTTATGTCCATTCGAAAGAATTGCCTATTTAAAGAGTGTATTTTCCCTTCAGGCATTTAAGCCATTGTCACCATAGCTGTCGGGAAGTAACGGGTTCTACTCCCACTGTGGGAGCGATTCTAAGATATCCCCAAAAACACCGAGAACTGGTTCTATTCAAGAAACAGACTCACGTTTCAATAAGCCTTCTGCGTTCAATGCCATGCGTTGCAAAACCATTGTTTATAGGTTACAACTGAACAGCCATTTTACAATCGCAATTATGCCTTTTTATAGCATGAATATAATGTGCCTCTATATAATTGAGGGCCGGGTTAAAATGAAATACGTTTGGGTGCTTCTATTAAAATAGTGTAATTTTAATGAACACCTCAAATCGTGTTTGCTGATTGTGCATGCTTTGGCGAATAGCATTTGTTTTAGGAATTGCATCACATCCTATTAATTTCAACTTCCGCAATCATTAACATCTTTCGATTGATACAAGGCATGCATAGTCTGAAACAAAAACGCTCGACCTATTCGTTTAAATAAGACCGTGTCATTGTGGAACCTACTGGGAAGTGGATTATATTTAAACTACCCCTAATCAATTATGATATGTTACCACTGGTTTACTCAATATGGCGACGGTATGTGTTGAAATAAAGGGATATTTTTAACAAATAATAACATATGGCCATGTCATGGTAATGCGGTCCCATATTTCATCCAGCTCATTAATATGCTTACCATATTGACCAGTTGAGTATTAAAAGCCTTAAGATAACATATATTCTGGTAACGATTCTGGACTAAGTAGAAATGTATTATTTAATAAGTAGATATAAATTAAAATAAAATGATAGGTTGATGTATTTAACATTACTTGTTGGTATGCAAATAAGCCATTATTTCCGCCATTAATGTGATCTGTCCACCTATCGTTGGCAATTGATTTGGCAAAACTTAAATATGATCGATTAGTCATGTAGTCGGACACATATACCAAACATTAGCTCAATATCTAAAAGAGATGCATAAAAAACTGCGAACACATGTTATTATAGATAAAACTGACCCAGTCCAAGGCTCATTACTTCGACAAAAATAAATTAACCGGAACGAAACTTACACTGCATCCGCTAGTCGTGTATTTTGATTAATTACATACCAAAAACCAGCCCAATATCAGAAAGCGTTGCGTAGACAAGCTCCAGAAAAAGGAAAACATTCAAAGTCAAAGGCAAATAACTTTGCCGAACATCAAAAGCTGGAACAAAACTCACACTGCATCTGTAAGTCATGTAGGTTACCTGACATGCCAAAATCGGCTACATATCTAAAAGAGATTCGTAAAATATCCCCGTAAAACCGAATATTACAAGTAAGTTCAAGGCTCCTAGCGTCGTCAACAATATGTGGACCGAAATGAAACTCACAATTTATACGAAAGTACTGTAGGTAAACTATCATAACACAATTGAGCTCAATATCTGAAAGCATTGCTTACACAATCTCCGGGAACGGGTTTTATAGACAAAATGGTTAAGTCCAACGACCATAGTTTTACCAAAATCAATGGACGGAAAAAACTCACACTTCATAATAAGATCTTTAGGTAGACTCACATACATATGTGAAAGTGTCGCGTAAAATCTGGAAAATTTCGAAGCCCAAGGCCCATAATTTCGCAAAATATCAATGGTCCGAAACGAAAGTGACACAATATCTGTGAGACATGTAGGAAGCCTCATATATAAAAAACGAAAAAGTCAATGTCCCATTATTTCGCTAATTATCATTAGGCCGGAACGAAACTCAAAATTGATCTGTTAGGCACGTAGGTATACTCACATACCAAACAAATAGCGCCATATCTGAAATTGTTACTGTACAAACCTCCGGAAAACGAAACAAATGCACAAGTCCAATGCACATAACTTTGGCAAAATTCGATGGACCTCAACGAAACTCACATTTTATCTGTAAGTCATGTATGTTGACTGGCATACCAAACATCAGCTCAATATCTGAAACCAACTCCGGAAAACTGTTATTATAGAGACAATTTCTAAGTTCAACGCACATAACTTCGCGAAAATTCAGCAACTCACACTTTATCTGTAGGTTATATAGGAATTCTTACATACCAAAAATCAACGCAATATATGAATGTGTTCCGTTTAAAAAAAAACTACGGAAAACGGAATAAATCGAAGACGAAGGCCCAAAACTTCGAGAAAATCATTTAACCACAGTAATACCCACACTTCATCTGTAAATCATTTAGTTATACTCACCTATAAAAAAAAACAGCTACATAGCTACATATCTGAAAGCCTTTCGTAAAACAACCCTCCAAAAAAGTGAGGTTTTGCATTACAAGGCTCAAAACTAAAAACTTCGCCATATATTAATGGACCAGAAAAACACTCACAACGCCCATAACTTCGCCAAAAGTCTATGGACCGGAACGCATTTCACACTTCATCTGTAGGTCATGTAGGTAGACGCACATACCAAACATCATCTCTATTAGCGTTGAGTAAAAACCTCCGGAGAACGGAATGCCGAACGGACTGACGGACGAACAGTCGGATTTCTATATGCCACCCTACAGGGGCTTACAAATCAAAATTGACAGTGTTGTCACCTATTTAACGGCTACTTTCCAGGCATAATGTATCCGCAGATCCGTGTAATTTCATCCTGTATCATGAAATCTAAAACATGGCGATGCTTTATTTTTACATACAAAAACCTTACATAATGATCAGAAAGTAAGCATGAAAGACAACACAACAACACGTATTTAAATTTCAACAACATTTTTAATTGATGCAGTTTGATTTAAATGTAGTATATATTTCTACATAAACATTTTAACAAGTATAATTGAACATATTTTATGTCTCAAACAGTTATCGTCTGACATACACAGTGTGTCTTCTCGTACGCGTTTTAGCGGACGTATTTGACACCAGTACGTTAAGGCTATATAATGACGGCTTTGTTGTTTCTGTGGTTACCTAATTACGCTGACTGACATTTATTTACGTCATGCAAACGTAACAAAGCAAAACATTTAAATATCACGTATACCGCTCACGAGGAATGTATTCATGGGGCTATGCAATTTTTCATAGGTCTATATTCAATAATAAAGTTACTTATCCGGTATTGACATAATTACTGTACTGTAACATATGTCTTCTGGATTTCGACACAAATCTCAACAGTTAACTTAACCGTTTGAATAACTTGACGGGTGATTTGCAATAGAAACTTAAACATATTTTACAATTTGCAATATGTCAACAACATCGAAGACAATTGCCATCTGTAATAACCTCTAATTTATGCATTTGATGTCCTTGTATTTTGCATATGCAGAACCACAACATGAGAGATTCTCCTAAGCGAGG
This sequence comes from Dreissena polymorpha, assembly GCF_020536995.1. NCBI lineage: Eukaryota > Metazoa > Mollusca > Bivalvia > Myida > Dreissenidae > Dreissena > Dreissena polymorpha. The sequence continues at coordinate 58,812,640 of NC_068361.1, forward strand.
GACTAAGGGATTTGTATAAATAATGTTTATGGACTTTGAGTGTTCTTATATCCCATGATAGTGTGTAAGGATATTGTATTGGCAGTACTCACGACGTTTAGTAAACACAAAAGTAACATAAAACCCCAAACTATAAAACCTTGATAACAAATTCTCGCAAAAGCGTTTTATTTTATGTTGACTTTTTGTTAAAGGATTTATTTTTTACTTATTTACTTATATGGCAACGATGCGGTCTCAAAAGTATATTTGAGCCATATATGCTCTTAATGGAATACGGATTAAATAGATTACATTCTTTAATATTCTCTGGCGTCAAACTATTGTGTTATTATATGACGAAATAAATAAGCGTTCTTGCTATGACTATTGATTTATCATCTGTTTAAAGCATTTCGTAAATTAACTTCAACATTCACCGACGAAAGTGTGTCTTTGATATTTTATGTTAATGGGGTGTTTCAACAACAACACAACACACACCAGCACTTGTCTAACAGGATACATTCACTATTTGCCTAATTAAAAGACGTTTTTGTATTGGATTAGAGCCAAACAATGTCCGTACACAATCACAGCTGTGTCTGTTAAACTTACAACTGTACATTGAAACGTGTATGTACATGCAAGTGGTGGATTTCTATATATTACACCATGGTATGATTAGGTTCAATTTGTAAGCTATGTTATAAGCATTTAAAATTAACAATTTAAAGTACTTTACATGATACTAATTAAAATAATAGTTATGATAATGAAATAATAATAATAATAATAATACAAACAACAACAACAATATTAAGTATACAACTACTGCTACTACTACTACTACTACTGCTACTACTACTACCACTACTACAACTACGACTACTACTACTACTACTATTACTACTACTATTACTACTACTACGCTTTCGTCTACTACTGCTACTACTTCTACTACTACTACTACTACTACTACTACTACTACTACTACTACTACTACTACTACTACTACTACTACTACTACTACTACTACTACTACTACTACTATTACTACTACTATTACTACTACTTCTACTACTACAACTACTACTACTATAATCAACATCACTTACTATATCAACAACAACAATAACACCACCACCATTGCAAAAAAATTACAACTATACCAACACCTTCATAAACATCGTCATTATCAGCAATGGCTTCGTCAGCGGCAGTAACAACAAAGCGTCGTCGTCGTCATCATTGACCTTTAACATCTCATTTAATGTTTGTCAATAAAAAACTCCTTAGAAGTTATTGATAAAATTGAAAAGAAAAAATATAAGGTGTCACAGGTAAGTACTTATGATTTTTCTACACTATATACAACGCTTCCTCACGCTTTAATAAAATCCAAACTTGTTTCTTTGATTGAAAAAACTTTTGCTAGAGAGAAGTGTTCATATCTAGCTTTTAACACTAAAACCGCATTTTACTAATCAGATATTAGATAATTACCTCATTTGGACTGGTCTTGACTTTTGTGCAGCACTTACTTTTCTTCTGGATAACTTGTTTGTTGAATTTAATGGTAAAATATTTAAACAAATTATTGGGGTTTCTATGTGTACTAATTGTGCCCCACTTATAGCTGATCTTTTTTTTACATTGTTATGAAAGCGAATTTATGTTAGAATTATCTAAAACTAAACAAGTAGATATGATTCAATGTATTAACCTTACTAGTAGGTACATTGATGACATGCTTAATTTAGATAATCCATTATTTGAACAATATATTCACAAAATCTACCCTAACGAATTAGTCTTAAATAGATCGTCTCAATCCAATACAGACGCTGCGTATTTAGACTTACATCTTACTATTAATAATAATATGATTAAAACTAGTTTATACGACAAACGGGACGACTTTAACTTTGAAATTGTGAATTTTCCGTTCCTAGATGGCAACATCCCTAAAGGTCCTTCCTATGGTATTTACATTTCACAGTTGGTACGTTATGCCAGAGCATGTTCATGTATTAAAAATTTTAATGATCGTAATCTTTTATTAACAAAGAAATTGCTAAAACAAGGCTTTTTCTATCATAACCTAAGAAGTAAATTCGCTAAATTTCACTCAAAGTATGGTGATTTAATTTCAAAATATAATGTTTCTTTAAAATGGCATTTAAATAATGGAATTTCCCATCCATCATTTTATGGAGATGTTTTGAAGCGTGTCCGCAAATTAAAATATGTTAAAGAAAATGTACATATTAAACTTTTCAATTTAATTAACTCGTTTTTATCAAAAGGATATGCTGCTGATGTACTTTAAAACACGTGCTTGATGGTTTGTGATTCACTATATCTTTCTTCGCTTAAAATTTGGAATTATTAGATATTATGGGCATTTTTCACATTTGAGCATAATTGTGTCTTTGTGTCGTATGCACAAATCTGCATGAAAACTACATTTAGACACACATCTTACATCAAATCATTATGTCGTCAGTTGTCAAAATATACTGTTTGATTCCAATAATGTCGCTTTAATGGAATTACTATTTTTTATACATTTGATTCTTAATATTTAATCACCTAAACTTGTTTTATTAGTAGTTTAATTTTGCAATACCACCCCATTAATATTTTAATTTTAATTTAACAGTACTGCCCCTAGATTTTGTTCACGTCATTGTGTTTTCGCGCGTCAATAACGTCATAACTCTTTCTCAGTTCCTTGGTACATGGATTTTTGTGACGTCATACGACCAACTTTCCAAGTTGTAATCTACATGCATAGGTCATTGAGTTTATAATTTTATTTTTATTTTCTCTGTGACAGGCGTTTCTTGTTTGATTTATTTTTTAGCAGTACATAAACAACCAAGCAATGTAATATGGAACTTTTACACCCATTATTGCTGCTTCTTCCTGTATTTGTGCGATGATGAACTGAAATATAAACTTCATGATGCTATATTCTTAAATCTTTTTCTATAAAGAAGGAATGTGGTTGACACTTATTCATAGTTTCATTCCATCGTTCCTCAAAAAGTTGTAACTCTGTTGCTCTGGTATCTTCAATACCATTGAGTAATTAAATGGTAATGAAATTGAATGCGTTTTAATTCCCTTTTAGTATTGTTTAATTTTAGTTACAATGCTTTGAGGTTAAATTTTATTTACACGTACATGTATTTTGAATATTGCTGGGCCAAGTCTGAGGTTGAGCGCTCCAAAACCGGTTTAAACCCCAATGCTTTGAATTGACCGTTCCAAGGCGGTGACCCCAGCTTTGTTCTTATTTGAGTTTATGTTGTTTTGTATTGTGCTGTATTGTCATGTTTTGAAAATCGGTCATTTGCCTTAAATAAAGGACCTACTCATTGTTAATAATAATAATTCAATACTACTCCAGCAGCTGGAGTTTCACTTCTTTATATTGTTTGCAGATGGGTCTGCTGCTAACAATTTGTGTGATGTGTACGTTTTTAATGGTTTGTTCTGCAAGAATACTCCGTCCTGAATGCGGATTGTTGGATTGTGTGGAGGGTAATTGCATTGATACATACACGTTGCCAGGTCGTTGCTGTCCTATTTACGTAAATATTACAAATCGACATCAAATGCCTATTCGTATATATAGTCCACCTAATTTCAGTTGCAAATTCGAAACTTTACGGTGGTTAAATACACAGGTGTTTAGCGTGTGGCTATGATATGAATTCGTAAAAACATAATTTTGAATGAAAAATAATCAAATTATAACGAAAAAAAAATCAACTTCTCTGAAACAAATTACTATGCAATATAAATATAACAATGTATTCAACTCAAAATCACCCGTAAACAGTGTGCATCGCGTTGATCAGCCATAATTTGTGCAGCGATTTCAATCAACTCGGACTGTTTTCGGGTGATTTCGAGTGGAATACCTTGCTTAAGTATGTATATTTGATAGTGAATTTATTCTTCAGAGACATTGATTTTTAGTTTTAATTCGATTATTTTTCATTCAAAATGACGCTTTCAATAATTATTATCATAGCAACACGCTAAAAACCTGTGGGTATATCCGAGTCTGGTTCGGAAATACGATAAAGTCATGGTAGTGCATGATTTTAGATCAGGTTTGTATCCAAAGGGCGTGAAAGCTTCATTGTGCAAGTATTATTTTGGAGAAATTTTATTTCGAATACAATACAAAATCTATATATTACCGTCAAATAAATTCAATGTTTAGTAATATATTGCTTGTGAAAATGTAATCTTTTGCTAGATGTCTTGTTATTTTGCGATAGCATATGGAAGGTATACCATACACAGGTAATAATAAATGAAATCACTATGTTCACGGGAAAGCAGGTCAATTCAATTTTAAATCATGGTAATCAGTTGAACCTAAAGAAAAATATGTCACACAAATTGTATTGTAATTGATCATATTATTTACGAAACATTATAACAGTGTGTTCTTCTTAAAACTCCCATTGCGATTAATGAATTCTTGTTAGCGGCATAACTATTTAAACAATTCGATATTCTAATAATTCTTAATCTTATTCCTGTCATTGTTAGCAAAATAAAAGAAGATTTATTAAACAAATAGCACACGTGTGTATGAATATATATTTTATTCGCAATCAATCGTAATTACAACACATACACAATCGAGACAATGGCATTCTTTTAAATGCATTTAATTGTTTTAACTTCTTTAATATTGCATGTGTTGATGCCTCGCTAAGTAGTTGAAATAATGATATTAAAAGAATGTAACAATCGGAATACATACTGAATATTACGCTGGTCAATTGTTCCAAGAGTTTGTATCACTCGAGTGGCTTGTGTGATGACGTATCACACGAGAGGCGGAGTGTGATGCGAAATAGCACAAGCCACGAGAGTGATACTAACACTTGGAACGATTGACTAGCGTAATATTCCTTTTATTATATACAACAACTAACGAAAACAGTTAACAAATGTATTTTTTACTTTAACAAAACTGACAAAACAATGACGGTACGCCATAGTTTATTTAAGACGCGTATGAATACAGTTTATGTAAATTAACGTGTAAACATTCGAACCGGGAAAACACAGGTTTCCGACACGCTTTCCTTAATGCCATCGTTAATCCAATTTTTATAACAATTAAGTTGACAACTTTAATCCGATGTTTATAAAAAAAACGTTTAAACGATATGCACTTCCACTTCTATCTTCCATGTCTTTATCGAAACTTAGTTTAAACCACACTATGTTATTGTATTCCTTTCGAAATATACATTTATGCATGATAAACACACACTCCAAAATACGTTTTAACACATAGTTTACTGTTAAAAAACACCACGTCCGACATGTACTTACAGAGTTGAGATAAAACTATTGTGTTTTGTCACAGAAATGACGTCACACGATGTACAACGTAATATATTTCGTAATATAAAATATTTCTATTTTTGGTGCGTGTAATGTGACGTCATTAAATGGGTCGAAGTAGTCCGGCTAGTATGGTAATACGGAATTGGAAACAGCGAGTAGCGTTATACGGGATTTTTTATTTCAACAATTGAAACAACCTGTATTTTGTTAAAAGCATTTAACAGGTATATATAATAAAACTTATTATTTTTCTCCTTTCAGATACCCCCAATACGTGCAAAGTCGACGGGGTCACATAAAAAGAAGGTATATAAACGATGACTTACAGTAAAACACATGTGTGTGTTCGTTCGATTAAGATACTGCAGTTTAGACTAACACAATAGTATAATATAAGTAAGAATATAATAAAAAATAAGACCTAATGTATTGCTCACTTTCAACAACATGAAAGCTCATCTCTGTTTGACTAAAATTATCAGAATTTTAAAATATTTAGATCGTCGGAATAAATGTATGTATATATAGCTTAATCGACGATTTAAGTTGAGTAAACTTTCACTATACACATAAGTTTGTTGGTTCATTACAGGCGAAAGGGTGCCGTCACGCATATGTCGTTCATGTAGGTGTGAAAGATGTTCCGTGATTTGTTAGGACCTACCGTGCATGCCGTCCCCCGATGAGCTTCCTTTGCCGTAACAACGTTGAACTATACACTCGACCTGTCGCTTTATAGCATTGACATCCATTGTGCGTAACATCTCTCCATTTGACATCCTGCCTACTTACACTTGGTTCATTTTTCGGATCATCTCTACGTTCTGTCCTTACCATGTCAATACACTCTACTGAGACTGTAAAGACGTATCATCTCTCCACTTGACATTCCGATATATCCCACAGAGCTGCCATTGGTGTATCACCTCTCAAATCGCCACGCCGCAATCTGCATAGGTGACATCTCTTTACTTGACATGTCGCGGTCTCCAAAAGCTGACAATATAAATCTCTAATTCATATACCTTTTCTCCCATTGTCATTTGCGTAATACCTTTCGAATCAACATTCTCCCACTCAGCTGCGACTGTCGAAATACCTCATAATTTTAGACGCCAATATCTCAGAAAGACGTTCCATTGGCGGATAACTTCTTCTGTTGGCATGCAAATATCTCCCAGTGACTTGCATTTGGTGGTATACTAGTCGAAACGATGATGTCTCCAACTGAGCTGCCATTAAAACTCGCCACTTTACATGCCACAATACCCAAATTAGCTTATACAGGCAAACAACATTTCCACTTGCCATTCAGGCTACATTTCTCTTAGCTTCGATTGGTTTACCCCTATGCCCTCTGCAATTGAAATACGATCTTTTTCTATAATAGCTTCTATTGGCATAGCACATTCTAACTTTAAATGCAAGTTGTGTTACAATATATCCTAAAATATAGATATGAATGTTATTCATATATTCATGTGTCTTTGAGATCATCCCCCCCCTATTTTTTTATTATCACAATATATATCACGCGTTAATGTAGTACATGCATTTGTATCATTTCGAGCTAATCTAAAAATCATCGATTTTCGGTAAAAAACATACTAATATCTGTTCGTGAATTGTTTCTATTATACCCGAGAACAAACAATTTTATCTACACATAAGGCATCTAGAGAAACCGGTTAATTGCAAGCATGGTAAATCATTTCTTTTGACTGTGTCTTAGTTAGAGGTAGTAATTCGTCCCTAATTACGTCATATTGACCAACCACAAAATAAACGAAAAAAAAATGATTTTGCTGTAATGGATTAGCAGTTTATCAATCGAGTTGTTATGTTTATGCATGATTATGTAGACTCATTCAACAACGTCGTTCATTTACCAAAGCGTATCCCAAAGTAGATTTTTTTTAAAGGATGAAGCAATTGTCATTCATACATCAATATTATTACCAAACCATTGTGAACGATTATATTTCACGGAACAGTGTAGAGGCTTTCCATCGAGTTCACCTTAAGGTTCCAATATTGCAACTGCCTTCAGAAGACTTGTTTGTAAGGTTACTGGCGATAGTGCGATATACAGAAGAGACGACCAGCTCAAAAGACGGCCCCTGGGTATCTGTAGTGCCTGATGGGAAGCACCAATTACATTGAGTTTCACTTTAATGTATAATTCGATACTTTGATGATTTTAAAAGTTCACATTAGCTTTGAAACTTCAAATAAGTAATTGTATGAAAATTAAAAAAGCATGAGATTTGCCTTAGGCTCACGACGTTGCTACCGACGTTTACTTACAGTTGTGGTTACGTACATCACATTATGGAGATTATAGTAAAGAGAAACATAAACAATTCTTACTAAACAATTAGAATTAAAATAAATAATTCATATTAATTGCTATTTTTATTTAAAGTGTATGCATATTTGAAATATATGGTGTTATCATATGTTATTTTTGTATCGATGCTACTATTTCTCATCTGTATTGCGAAATCATGTTCAAATGGCACAATGTTAAGAAATTTTTGCAAAGGACCAGACCGAGGGGTCATCACACAGTTTTGTAAAAAAACAACATCATAAACGAATAGCGTTTGTTTCTTTTTTTGGATTTGGAATTGTCTGTTAAGTGTCTAATTAAAACAAAATCAGCAGTGCCGTAAACGTTTGTATGAAACATTACTTTTGCCATGTATATAATAAATGATATTTTAAATTTAAATAGAACACATTTTAAAGTAATACATGTTCTAGTACCAGATGTTTACTTACTATATTCATTTAGTAGTCAAGTAAGGTTATCAAGGTTTTAAAATCCAAATTACATTCATTTCGTATCCCTCATTGTCCAATACGAAAATATTGCCTATTTTAAGGAGCTCATTGTGATTCTCTTCTTCTTAAAAGCTACTGTCCGCATACAGGGCCGTAGGCAGGAATGTATATCTGGGGGTCCCAACCGGGGAGGGTATGGGAGGGGTCTCCCCTCCATATTTGTTTTTTAATTTTGCGCGTTTCAGGCTTAATTTTTATGCTAAAAAACAGATTTTGTGATATAAAAAAAACACAAGTAAATCAGCACCTTCTTCAGGTATTAAGCTTTAATCTTTGGTGTGAAATTCACATCAATGTCTAAAGTTTAAGATTCCAGAAGCATATGATGTTTGATGAAGAAGAAAACCAACTTTGATAATCAAATTTTTGTAATAAAAAATGTATCATAAATCATAAATTTTCTGTTTTAATTCAAACCTCCTCTAAAGTTTAGAGGTAAATTCCTAATAAAATGTTTAATATATACTACATATTTTTACTTTCACCATTACCAACACAGATAAACCATCACAATATCCTTCTTTTTCGACATAAGATTGGCATTGGAAATTATAATTACCGTTTGCCCGAGATTCGTTACGCAATGCTATCAGATATTGAGCGGATTTTTGGTATGTTTGTCTACCTACATGACCTAGAGATAAAGTGTGAAATTCGTTCCGTTCCGTTGATTTGTTGCGAAGTTATGGGTCGCGGTCTAAAATGTTTGCTCTATAATAACAATTGTTCGGAGGCTTTGACACAACTCTCTCAGATATTGAGCTTATTTTTATGCCCCCGGTAGGATGGATTTAGCTGCCATGCGGTCACCGGTTCGATCCCTACAGAAGGAAAGTTTTTTAGACCTTCTCTAAACATACTGGTTCTACACATGACACGGAATCGAATGCCTTCCAATAAACCTTCAGGTGTCGATGCAATCGAGCTAAAGTGATTAGGTTTAAACTTAAAGGCCATTTAGCAATGGGCAATATGCCTTTAGTTGTTATAAAATGTATCATATGTGCGTCTGCCATATGTTGTTGCATGTCATTGAGGGATGCGTTCACACAATAATCGATTTAGGAGCGTTAATTGAACTATTTTGTTTTTGTCAAAATCGCATTCCCTTATGTTTAGGCAATTGGATTTTTTTACAAGTTGCATAAGATTTTTTCTTTTTCAAGTTTCGAAAGGAAACATATGCATCTTTAAATTAATACAGAGCTTGCACAATCTGGCAAAAAATGGCAACCAACAGGTGTTTAATCTTGTCCGTTTCAAGATAGAACTTAATTGAAAGTTGATTCATGTAAATTAACCTGAACAAAATCTGAAATAGATGGACACGTTATGAGTTGTAATATAAGGATGATTTAAACAAATTATAATATATTGCCATGTCATAGTAATGACGCTCCAAATTCAATTTCAGCTTCTTAGTATGCTTGTTATAAATGTAAATTGAGAAGTTATGTTGAAAGCATTTACACTTATGTTTACAATATAACTTTGCCAATGTTTTGGACTCATTATATACGTAAATAAGTAGATGACAATAAGTAGATTAGTAGATGGCAATTAAAATTAAACGATCGGCTTTTATATTTAAAGTAACAATTTAATATGTGATACGACATTTGTCCGCCATATTGTTTTATGTCCATCATTAGTCGGAAATCTATTGATTGACGTCATACTAAACAACATATGTATGTTTTGGCAAACCGGGCATATGTCCACTATACGAAATCGGATTAACGTAGTCTGCATGACACCAACATGTACGAGTATGAATGGGTACGTACACATTTTGTTGCTGATAATGTTATAAAACTCATATATTATTCTCCCTCGTGGTCGATTTTTGCATGTTAATTAGTTGCTTTATTTTATATCATGTTTTTGTAATAGTAAGATTTGGAAAAACTGTCGATTTTGAAAACTTAAATTGTCATTGTATGTGTTGTTTTATTCCATCATCAAGCATGCATTGAAGAAATATCACCCCGTGTAATAAACGTAGCTTTATTTCCACCTTGTTGTCCAATCTTAAGACAGAAACATTCTATAATAATGGATAAATATGATAAACAATAAATGTTATTGCTTGGCACGAACATCTGAAACACTTGCCAAGACTCGATGAATAGTTTTCCTATGCCTCGCTAAATAAGCATATCTGTATTCATCACTTACCAAGTAATCTATATATTTGCAAAATTTCTCCCTGATTGATATTTTCCAGCATGTATTTAACTCAATAAATTTATACAATATATAACATAATAATTAGAAGACATCTAAAAGGCACTACATAAACAATGATAATAGCTTTTGTAAGAAATACTTCTGTAAAAAAAAATCTTTTTAAAGACTGGTTTATTCTTGTTAATTAGACATAAACATGTTTTCGTATTAGACGGCTAGGGGCTATAACTTCCATGAAGGAATAAAACTTTCATTAATAACGTAAAATGAATGCACATAGACGGATATTGTTTATAAATTGAGAACGAACATAAATAAGTCCGCTCTCGGCAGGTATACATATGATTCCGATGCTAAAAAGGTCAAATGGTCATTTATTCCGTATATTTGCATCTTTGATTTACTGAGAATGTATTGGTACGTATATATTTGTTTGATCTGACAGCATCTCATTAAACGCGATGGGGGTGTAGCGTGAATAGAACAGGGTTGTGCTATACAAAGGTTTGTTAAAGCTAAAGTTATTAAAAGATCGTATGAAATAAACTATTTAGCAAAATGTTTTAGTTTAATGATGCTAAAACTGAATGTGTGCATAGTTCCTTAAACAAAATAGCTTTTGATATACTCTCTACGGAAGAGAAGCAAAGAAATGTCCAGAAAATTTAAACAAGCCTCCCTTGGACTGGTTACAGTCTCTGCACTGCACAATGTGGTAATACTTATTAGTTTCCAGAAGCTCGATATTTCAGTTATTTTAGCGGTCGTGTTTCTTGCATTGATCCTGTTGATATGAAAATAAACCAAACACGAATTCAACGTATTTGATTATGTGTTAAATTGTCACAATAAGTAAAAGACTCACATATGTATTGATAACATTTTGTTAAACTTAAAATTTCAATGGCAGTTAAAGAGTGTGCGTCAGTTTCTATGTTTGTTAAGTTGTATTAACATATTGGTGACGTAAGGTGTGTTGATAAAGTATTATTTTGGAGACACATTGATCAAATTTAACAGTTTGTATCTGTTTTATTATGAGTGCAATTAACAATTGTGTGCCAATTTTAGGTTTAGAAAGGAACACATTTTTTAATATATCAAATTAATTTCCAAAAACATTTTCCAAAATGTGAATTTAAAAAAAGAAATCATGAAATTACAGTGTTAATTTAACTTATAATTGTCTTTCTCTGGTCAATTGCGTATACAATTCCTCAACTACGCATGCAAAAGCAAACCACGAAACATTTACATGTCAAAAGTCAGGAGCCACCGTATAATCAAGAGACACATTCTTGTTACGATCCGATAGCCGTTCATTTAAAGCAACTGACAATGGACTTACCAAAAGCAGGGACATCAATCTCTATATAGAGTAATCGAATTGCAACGGACAATTAAGTAACAATTCAGAGGGGAGTGGATGGCGGAGGGATAACTTTTTTTAAATAAAGTCGCGTGCGCTTGATTATAAATCTAAGAAATATTCGTACTTCCCATTTTAAAATTGCTTGGTACAGTTATCGAAATTATGATTTATTCAATATGTAAATCAGTTGGAAATAAAACAAAAATGTACCATAATCTTTCATCTTTTAATTCTCAATAGCTTAAATAATCTTCATTAAATTAAAAAAAATATGAGCACGTTGTTTTATTCTCTACACAATAATGGCCTTTATTTGTTTCATTTTTTTAGGTTATCTTTACAAAATTTAATGACTGAAAATAAAATTTACTTGCTCGGGTTAAAAGCCTTCTCCCATCTATCGTTAATTTATATTTATCAAAAGCATACAAAAATATTACTTCGTCTTCGATGATAGCTTAATGTTCAAATGACATAAATTTTAAATATTTCCACGAAATGTATCTATTGATGTAATCTGAACAAGACTGGTTAATTGTGGCATAGTAATAAGGAAAGAAAAATATATATAATAAAACAAGGTATAATAAATGAAAGTGTAAATAGTTTATCATAAAACATATGATAAACATGTATGTTTAATTAAAGCATTTTCTTGTAGGGCAATAAATGCCAAATTTTAATTGGGTTTGTGCGTTGCCTAAAAAAAGATATCCTAGTGAATACATAACGCTAAACGCCTAACATAACTTGTTATATGTATATGTATACTTAAATGATTCCCGCTCGTGTATAAAATTACCTTTTCTTCAAATGTTATGAAACTGTTTACAACTTACTGTCAACTTTATTATATCTTTCCGCTTACACAAATCGATCCACGGCAGACAATTAGTTTGAATTTTTTCACCTGCTGATATTATATTTCTTTGGAAAAGCTTTCAGACTCGCGTTTTGATAACGGCAAATGGCAAGCACTGCATACACCTCGCGAAGTTAATACAAGCTAAGTGTTGGTTTAGGTTGATTGCCGACTATTATTTAAAAGGATCAAAGAAAGTAGTGCTGTCATCAGTAGCGCATCAAAGAGTGAGAATATTAACCACGCAACCTTACGAGGGAATACAGTTCTATAATTTACTAAACACATAAAGATAAGTCTTTATATTTAAATCTTTTTCCAAAGTTTTGCGTTTTTTATGCATGTTCAAAATGTAAAAATGGAGCAGGCTGATCGATATATGACGTCATAATATTACAAAGGACTTCATTTCACAGTGAAACTGTACATTTCAATTTGTTTTACTGTAATGTATGACTGTTTTAACCAGTGATATATATATATATATATATATATATATATATATATATATATATATATATATATATATATATATATATATATATATATATATATATTATATCACTAATAATTATCAAAAAAGCACAGAGAGGCAGTTAACAATACATAACTATAACTACGAGATTTCACTATTTTATACAAATGATGACATCAGTAAATGAATTTCGCAACAATCAATACACTGTTTGAATTCTACCGTCAATACACATTAAGACATGTCTATTCCAAAATTGAAAAAGCGGACATTGCTCTGTCAGGGGAAATTTTGACAAATTAAAATAATCTTGCTTCATTTGTAAACAACATTATTCTCTTTTGATGTTCTCAGAATCTGTATCAGTCAAAGTTGTTGCGAAAAGTCGAATAGCATAAGAGAACGCAGCTACTGCTATGAACCAAGAAATAAGATACGTTCCAAATAAGGTATCTGGTTGTTATCTAAAATAGTATGTGAACAACAAACAAACACACACACACACACACAGACAAATGTTTGTCCTTAAATTGCATTATATGCGAGACATGTTAAACGCAAAATCTTAACACTTCCTTTTTTGAAAACATTGGTTTTCATTGTACTCAATAGACCCCGATCCCCATATCAGGAAGCCCTAAATAGGTGGTGTCATGGACGTCAGGACGTCACGGACGATACGTGTCCACTGTAAACAATAAACGGGATACAAAATACGTGTATATAGGTTATCCTTTTTAATTCCTATTAACAAGAAATGAAGACGTTTTTGCAAGGAGGATTTGTTTTATATATTCATTATACTTAGGGATGTTGTGCGGTTTGAATTACGTAAAATAATTGTTTTAATATTGTTATGATTTTTGGTGTACAAAAACTACTCGAACATTTCCATGAGGCACACTTTTTATAATACAATGAATAAAATGTTAGGGCTGAATACAGATACGTTTTGAAGGAGGCGTAGAAAACCTATGCAACCATCTTTGAAAACAGTTTCAGAGTTCGTGAAAAGCAAATAACAATTGTTTTTTATTATATTATCCCATTATTATTGCATTTGCAGTTATTTAGCTATAAATTATACACAGATGAAAATGTCGTAGCATTAACATGTAGAAAACGAAAACAAATGCATCACTATACTGTTCGTGCATGCTCTTTTTAACAAGGCGTTGAAGCTTTGTTTGTACACATAGTTATTTCTTCAATCCATGTTTTATGAAGGAATTAAACAAGAAAAACGTCAACATTTGCCTAAATTCTTTTAAAATATTAACTTAAAATAAAACAATAATTGTATTTAAGACATTTTGCTTCCAAATTATGTGTAGTTTCCATTTTAAATACGTACAGATTGGTGTCTCACAGGTGAACATGCAGCTGCTACATTGGCAACATTTCTTTGCGCCGGGGCATTCATTGTCGGACTCGCAATCCCATATGCACACAGCAGGTCTAATGCCGCAACGTGGGCATGCGCCCTGTTTTTCTGGAAAGAGTAAGATTGTCGTCAAGGCTGTTTTAAAGCAATATATTGCCTACTAAAGATAGATGAGTCACACAATGTCGGACAAATAGTTGATCAAATATTAAATATAATTTAAAATGATTGTATAATATTACATTACATTTGTTCTTGAGTTAATTAAGAGAAATTAACATGTTTAGAGAGCATAGTAAGTCCTTAAATTGTATGTTGATTCTTGTTCGCGCGTAATTCCACGAATACCGGCTCATTATTAAAACAATAACGATACCGTCAAAATAAGAACGCACTACAATTTAAAAAAAAAAGTCATTTTCGTTGATTTCGATTTGTCTCCACAAATATGATATCCGTAAATGTTTACATAAATCTAGACAGGTAGACGCGTATTGTTTTGTAACTAAACAACAGACACAAAAGCACACACGTACGCATTAGTCGCCCGGTTAATCCGAAGAACATACAATATAGCTCGTATTTTAATGGCAAATACAACGTGTCAGATCATGTTTTAAGTGTAAGTTTTGTCCTGTTATTGGTGCTTATCAATGACAAATACAAGCCTGATTCGTGGTAAATAAATATGTTAGGCTTTTTTAAAATGTGTACTTACGTGTAGAACATTCCACAATCAACGAACATACAAGACAGAATATCAGCAGCAGATGCATCTACAAACAAGTCAACGGAATACGGTTTAAATGATGAATACAAATTATGACGAAAACAATAAGATGATTAAGATGATGTTGATGTTGATGGTGATGGTAATGATGCTGACTAAAATATAAAGTAAATACTATTATGCATTAATATTCATTAGCATTTTATTAGTATTAGAACTACCATACAACCCATATAGCAACGATATAATGTAAACTTACCTTATCAAAAGTCTATCCTTCACTTACTCAGTATACACGTGAAGTTCAATTTGTAATTTAACTTTTGAGACGCAGCTGTGATATTTATATGAATATTGTTGGCCCACCGCCAAAATTGAAGCGAAATCTTATGCGGTGTTTGTGTTGTTCATTAATAGAATTTTGAATTCGTATCATGTTTACATGTTTTTATCCAGTTTTTAATAAAATATACAGTATATGCTAATTCATTTAACTATAAATCCTATTGTCATGGCATGTGTTATGATGACGGTGGATAACCCCCATCAAAACAGATTAACGCCACGTTGCCACACATAATAGAAGCGCTCGATTCTAGTGAATCTTAAACAACAAAATGCCTTAACAAAGGTTTTATAAATTGATATTACTTGTTTTAGTTTTTGTAAAACAATTGTGTGGTCGATACTTGGAAAACAACTATGTGAGTAAACTATGTTCAGGAGAGTGCTCTTTTTTTTATACATAAACGTAACACTCTGTTCTGTGATCAGGGGCCCTAAAATGAAAGAATAAATGTTTAATTAAACTCTGTTGTTAAATGAATCAATAGAAATAGTGTATTATTGCAACTGAGTATTAACAGGTAAAAAATCTAAATAAACATTATAAAGGCAAAACACAAGTCAGTTTTTAATCAATCGTTTTTACAATTTGTTCGAGAAGCGTTATACCCTATGAACCTTCATTCATTTGCCTTATTTCGGACGAAATATAGAACAAAACGTCAACATCTGAGCGAGTCCATTTAACATCACGCAGTTTCAATCAGTGCAAGCCGTATTCTGAACTACATGGTACGAAGCAATTAACCTGATGTATGTGATATCAGCGTGTAAAACATCAAAATTTATGTCTTATTAAATCGGTGACATGTTGTAATGAACATAATCATGGTCCAATCCTTGTTCGGAATTT
Source organism: Dreissena polymorpha (assembly GCF_020536995.1). Lineage (NCBI taxonomy): Eukaryota > Metazoa > Mollusca > Bivalvia > Myida > Dreissenidae > Dreissena > Dreissena polymorpha. The sequence goes on from NC_068361.1 coordinate 58,829,068, forward strand.
AGATGATAGATACGTGCTATAAATCAAACAATATTTCTCATTGAAAAACGCCATCAATGTGTCATTGGACCAGCAAACGATTGTTACAAATCTTTGCCTATTAAGCATCAAAATAAATAAAACATAATGGCAAGTACAACATGTATGCATCTAGAAATATGTAGGATGCTATATTTTGTTTCTATACTAGAAACATCTTATTTGCACTCCAACTCGAGCAATTGCATTTCATTTGAAAATAGATATTACAATATATATTTTCATATAAATACATGTTGAGTAAAAAAACATATATGAGTTAGCTATAGTTATCGACATATATCTGAAAATAATTATTCTTAATTTTTATATTTAGCAAAATAAATCAAATTGAAAATTGATAAACGTATCAAGCGTTTATAGACCAACGGGACAAAAGCATGGTGTGCATTCGTTTCGGTAACATTGTGAATCTCTTATATAAACTGAAAAGTGTCTGGGGTTACTTATGGGGTTGCTTATTATTTGAAGTAGCCACAACTCAGGGACCTTGGCTAAATAGCATAGACTGTAATAAGCGTTTATCCTGCTGGTGCAGCTGGCGTTTCATTTTTGTTTATTTTATTCGTAACGGGCATGTTGTGGTTGTATACGAATATTGTTTGGCTCGGGTCCAATCTGAAAACATTACGTAATAACATTCATAACACTAGATTGACTTACCTTGTATCCTGTTAGACATGTATATAAGCTAAAGTCATCCGACCGTATCAAGTGTTGATATGTGAAACATCTCATTTATAAAAACACATGAGAAACACGCTTTCATCAGCGTCAGGGAATCAAATTTGCAATATGATTTCAACTGTTTCGTAATTAACAGTCAAGGCAAGTACGCTTATTTATGACATCATGTTATTTCATAATCGTTTGCCGCCGGAGAATGTCGAAAGACCCATCTAAGTGTTCGGAATTGTATCGCAGTTACTAAAATAAGCTTTTTAAGACTACACCAATAATCAAGCAGTACATGGATTTAACATAAACAGTTAAAAGCTTACGTTCAACATTAATTAGAACGCTTTTACATTGGCTTATTCACTACTTTTACAAAAAAATTATTGTGTGACGTATGTGATAACATGTTTTACTATTTAAACTCATGAAACAGTATTACTGTTTACATTCGTAAGTCCTTACCTTACATGTAAGGCATACAGCGGAGTTTCTGTACAATAGCGGACAGTAACATATTGCACCAAATTCAACTATAATTAAAACTGGGATATGCACCTTTATTGCTCAATGCAAGGCATTGTGAGTGTGAACCGATTAAAACGACCTTCAAACGACAAACACGATGAACAACATAAGTACATACTATGCAAAACAAAAATGTCAGATACAGAGTATACCATGTCACATGTATATATATATATATATATATATATATGCATATATATAAATACGACAATAACGCCTATTATAACGTAATCGCAAAGCCTTGGGCTGTAGCTCTTACACTAATTTGTTTGTAAACGTTTTGTGATAATCTGACGAAAAATAAGAAGCTTCAATATAATATTTTACACAAAAGGATACAATTCCTTATGAAAAGTACTAAAACTTACCGATATGCATTGACCGTTTGGAAATTATTGTTTGCAAACCTTTGAAAATCGCATAAAATATGTAGAAGATGTTGCGCTCAGATTATTGTATATGTCTTAATCAATACAGGGCAATAACTCAGTAAATCACATCAAGGTCATTCTCAACAATATGCCTTGTAACACGTGGAGATAACTATTCTGGAAACTCGCATACATTTACAAAGAAAATGGAGCATGTATCGTGTTCTGATAACGTGTATCAGTGCATAATGTTTTGTTATGTCGAAACGAACGACAGAAACAGCAATTAATTTGTCATAAGGAATATGTGTGTTGCGAATAGGTCTATGGCATATGGAAATAAAACACACACGAAAAACGCTGTATGTGCTTAAATTGTATTTTATACACAAAATATTAAGCACACTCCCTTAACACCTCTTGATCAACCCCTTTGTCTTCATTCAAACTTGATCTAGCCATTACCATCGGGGCAGCACGGGCAATGAGGGTTCTTTACTGTAAGGAAAGCAACGCGACGAAAACAGAAAAGTGTATAAAGAAACACATTTTGCTTCTTATTAACAATAAATTAAACTCTTCAAATATATTTAAAGCAAAATGTCTGTTTTGTATAAACAAAAAGCTGTGTGTGTGTGTTTTGCCGTTGGGTTGCATCAAATGATGATTTTAATATTGTTATTGATTTGTTTTATTAGAATACTAGAAAATATAAAGCAAGCGGAAATGGTGAATCGATTATATAAAGAATACGTAGCAAGTGTTATTTACAGATAAGTTTATTTATCTAGGCCAAGGAGACCATCCACAGAGCATCGGAATTATGTTCAGATTCTCATCCTAATAAAAACATGCTTAGTATTTATTATATACATCCTATAGTCATTGAATGTTTCTGTGTTTATTTTGAAAATGGAAAAATAAAACAAACTGAACAACACGAAACACTTAACTGCGTGTTTATGATGTTTTAAACAAAGCTTAAGTATCGTTTATTAGACTAGGTATTATTTCTTCAATACCTGCGTTATGATGGGATAAAGCAAGATTTGCGTGAAAATTTGGTCAATACTTAACAAGTATAAACTATGCAAGTGTACATTTCAGCCAAACAATTTGTATTTGCCCCATTTAACACGTATGTATTGGTGTCTTGCAGACGTCCAAAGAGCTGCTATCGTGGCAGCATTTCAGTGCATCTGGGCAGTCATTATCGGACGCGCATTCCCGACGGCACAAGCTAATGCCTTCTCATGGCGGACATGTGCCCGGTTTGTCCGAAACGAGTTGGTTTTGTATCTAATCTGTTTAAACCAAACAGTTGCCGACTTATGGACAGATGACAATATGGCGCACAATTGGCTTATTACATGCTATTTTAAATATGTCCACCGATTGTTGTATTTTAAATGCCATCTACGTATTTTATTGTACATATCTACTTACAATTGAACGCCATATTTAATGCCAATGTTTGTTTTATATAACTACTCACTATACATCTCTGACACGCATACCAATAAGCTTAAATGAAATACGGAACCATGACATTGCCCAATTTTCTGATTTGTTTGATTGTTTCAAATATCCGTATGATATATACCCACCATTGCCAACTTGAGTAAGCTGGTGTTGCAATATTAGATTTGGTTCAGGTTAGTTTACATAAAATAAAATGCCGAGTAGCTTCAATAATGCAAATTTCATACACATGTTTCGTGCAATTTATTTATGTCATATAGTGCAAGCATTCTTTGCGAGGATCATGTCTCATTTTGTACATTTGAATGAGAAAATATATTATATAACGTCTCAGAAAATTCCAATTTTCCAAGAATTACCTAGAAAACAGGGTTTTGGGGAAGTGCAATTTCGACAAAAGCACAGTGTTTCAATAAACGCACCCGAATCAGTCATCTTGTTAGCGCATCCCTCAATGATATGCATCAACATATTGCAGACGCATATAGGATACATTTTATAACTAAAAAAGACATCATTTTTATTTGCAAAATGGCTCCAAAGTATAACCTATATTTTTAGCTTGATTGCATTCAAAGCTCATTGATCTAAAAAAACAGAGTTTGGGGTAAAACACGACATCGGTCCTAAAACCGTTACTTTCAATCGAAAGTTTTGTCCCAGTTTCGAAGTTTATCAGTTAATAAAACAAGCCTGATACGTGTCCAATGAAATATTTTTGCCTACCTAAATTGTTACCTTACTTGGAAAACATCCCTCAATCAACGAACATGCCAGACCTAATCGCAGCAATAGATGCATCTACAAACAAGTCGGCGAAATACTTATGTATGATATTTAAGACTAGTGTTAAATAAAATGATCATGACCACAATAATGAAAGCGATGATGATGAGGGTGGTAACATTTGGTTGAGATGGATGTGGCAAAATTGGTTTTACGACGACTTGAACGAGTCCAACAACGATTACAATCAGAGTGATGATGAGTAGGATGAATATTAGAATCAGGATGAGGAAATCCGTGATAAATAGAATAAGTAAAAATCAAATAAGAATAATATGTCTGTGACACTATTCCGTACATTATTTTCAAATAAAAAACACAATACAAATAAATATGTAAAATCATAGTATTAGTATTAGAATGAACATTTGAATAATCATAAAACTATTATAACAAATATATCAATATAATCTTTCCTTTTTACCAAAATGAACACTTCAACTTATTCAGTATGCACGCTGAAATGCAGTTTTGCATTAAACTCTACAGACGCAGCTGTAATATTTATATGACTACTTTTAGCTCTTCGCAAGCAATAAAACAACGAGTTAGGCTTTGAATCTGTAATTCATTTTATTGAAAAAATTACATTTGTATCCTGTTTACCTGTTATATCTTGTTAAATTGTCTTTTTGTCAATGTCATTAAAATATCCAATCCGGTCTTAACGGTATTCGATATGTTGACGATTAAAATATGCATGCACAAAAATTAAAGCCACTACTCCGCATATATAAGTAATGCCATGGCTGTTGCATACTTGGGACTTAATACGTTACGTAAGTATTATTTTATTTTATTTTAAACATAAACATAATAAAATAAATTCGTACTTAAAAGATAAAATAAGATTTTAATTACAACTGGATCAATATAATACTTTAACAACAACTGGTTCCATTTAATCATTTACGGTGATTGTATTATGTACGTTTATCAGGGGAATTTCAATAAAATAATATATGTTGCATAATTATGGGACTTGCATATTGAAATTAAGTTATTTTACGGATATAAAGTCAGTTGTTTAAACATTTTCCACAATGTTTCCCGTATTTCAACGTTTATCTTGCATGTGCTTGATAGTATTAATCAATTTCAAGTCATAAGTTTTCATATAATAAACTATGTTATCATTCTACATGTATGCCTATTGTTACATTTCGCTCATTAACGAGTCATTTGTCTAATGCCTGACGTAAGTTGGAAACATTAAGATTCGAGCACCAAGTGTATTTAGCTACGCTTTCATACTGCTTTGTATTATTGGCAAGTTGTATTCAAAACAACTTTGTACAAAGCTCTTAACGCGGATCGGAGTGACACATACGTTATATAAATAAAACAAAAAACATGCATGATGACATCGGTGACAATTTGTAATGCACAACAACATGGTACGATCCTAAACTGGATCTAAGTAACAAAAAGTGAAACAAAAATGTGTAATTATTCAAAATAGTTTTCTGCTTGATTAACTTCATCCTGGTTTTGTTTGAAAAGTGCACCAACTAAAATTGTGTTACATATCGTCAACCTATAAGCAACAAGAAATAAACTATAGTAAGCATTTAAAAATAAGTTAGGTGCTAGTTCTTCTGTTTTACTCGAAACAGTTTACCGGTTTTAACGAACCGGCCCGTGTCATGGCAGTTCACCTCAAATAATGTTTTATGTGAACTGCGTAAAATGGCTGCACTTAGAAAAACTGTTAAATGAGTGAAATATAATTATGGACATACAGCTGTTATAAACATGATTATTCTTAAATGATTTATCATAAGTCATCATCGTATATGATTTATCATAAGTAACGCAATATAGTGTTAATTATCGTGTAGGAAACACCGTCTGCAGTAGTTTAAAGAAGAAAGATATCCAATCCATCCAATCGGACAATACACAAACTATGCATTTCTCATATCGCAAACAATAAACGAACACTGCACGTTCGCGTGAATTGATTAAAGAGACACTGTTGGCAATTTAAGGCTAGCGTCAAAGATTCATACAATAGTGCTGATCATGTATTAAAACACGTAAATCAAAAAACTCACTCTAAAAACTGTTTTATTAATATTGAAATTGTATTAGCTTACATGGTCATGTGCGAACTACAACACATTCTTTCGAATAGTACTTCAAGGTAAACCCCTAAGCTATAAGGTATCCCTTCTTTCAGTCTAAGTTTATATGCTCTGTAATTTTAAAAATGTTATGAATTGATGCAAACTATTAATAGCAAAATAACACAAATACAGTGCTGAACTGTTAAATCGAAATATGTATGTAAGCTTCGACATATTTTCATGTCGAAAACACAATTTTTACAATTTTATTAATACGATAAATACTGTATGAGTAGGTTTTTTAAAAATGAATACGAACTATATCAGGATCTGCAAGGACAATATGACAATGTATCACAATCCTCTGTCTTTAAGCCACGCACAATAAACATACAGTCTGTCCAATAGTCACCCTTTATTTATTTATGTTTCTTTGATTATGATCTAACACTGAATTTAGAATATTTCAAATATAATGCATTTTTAGGTAATAATAACTCTTTTTTTCAGAAAAATATCCATGATTAAACACATTTTTATAAAGCAATATATGTCGTTCTGCTTTGAGTTGTTGTTCAGTTTTCTGGAAAAGAAGTTTGAATGACATGTTATCACATATATTCTAATGACTTTATGTTTAAACAATGTTTGAGCTGTAATGAATTGTATTGTTGTTGACTGTGTACTGTTATATGTTTTATTTCTAAGGAAACTTAGTAATGGACCTCAAAATTATAATATGAAGTATCTCCATATGATTTAAAATTCTTTTGACTTGGTGTTAACTAATATGAGAACACAAGTCAAATATTAAATAGGATTATTCGAGGTTATACCAAATACTTTATACTTATTCACATTAGCATCACACACTTAAAAGTTAATGTTTTGTCTTCAAATTGTTAATACAGACATTTTTTCCGTCGTTTTTATTGTTTAAATGCCGCTAGTGTTCTTGTGGTAAAGAGTGTTTTTGAATGTGATAAAATCCCGCAAGACAAGAACTAAATGATACAACACATTGTTGCCAATGGAATACTTTGCAACAAAATAAAAAACGGGTGTACTACAAACAAAAACATAATAATCGATAATGTGTACCTTATAAAATGGAAATTGGTATTCAAAACAATGCTTTTATTCGAAAAGCGTAGCTTCATGAAACAAAAAAAACAACAACACAGAATCAAAATTTGTAAAAAGACAATAATACCTACTTCATATGACCAACATAATGTAGGACATGAAATTATATGTGCCGTTTCATTAAACTCCTTTAAATAACGGATATATGCAACGACGAAGGTGGCGACTGTGACGTACGGGGACGTACGGTCAGATGCAGTCGTTTTGATATTTTGAGTAGAATCAAATGCAAACGAAATATGAAATGAACGAACTCAAACTCATAAATACGACATATTTATGATGTGTGTTCGAAGAAGTCTTTACGATGTAAACACAAACAGGCAAAACCTATCGTTTATAAGAAAGTACCTGCCAATAGCTGCATCGGTGTGAACGACATTGGCTTAAGATAAGACCATGATTATAAAATATTTTCCATATTATGAATATGCAATACAAACTAAGAAACTGTATATCGAGCTTATTTAATTTTTAATTATCTGAAAAATGTCGGGAACGAAATAATTCAAATGTCAACGGCTAAATATTATTAAATTAATTTGTATGCAGCGTTATTACAGAATATGTAAGTAAATAATGATTTATAAGCGACAAGAAAATTATTAACAGTTTGTATAGCCGACATTTTACCATTGTTTGTTCGAATTGCCATATCAGGGCATTAGCGTTTTAAGCAGATTAAGTTTTCTTTACGTTCGCGATATAAATATATTGAACTTGTTATCTCACAAGGCGTTAACTACCTTTGAAAATCAATATCGTTACGACAAGAAAGAAGGAACGAGTCTTTACAATCGAATCGAAATGTGGATGTACGTTGGGTTTCTTCGTTTTATTTCTGTTTAATCTGGAAGTTAAAGGTACATATGTACATTTTTTTTATTTATATTGATGCTTGCTACTGTCAGCTTTTGATGAACAGCCTTTCCATGTAACAACGTCAAAGTCTGTCAAACTACACGGTAAATACATCAGAGAACTTGAACATGTCAATCAGAGAACTTGAACATGTCACTTATGTTTTATGCACAAAATTGAGTCAACACATCTTCATATACGATAAAGAATGTATAATATTTTATGTACTTTTAAAGCGAATGGCAAATAAACTTCACACACATACATAGTAAGTTATGAGTACAGACCAGTTCTATCAAATCTTTCAACGAAATTTAGTTGGTAATCAAAACACGTTTGGGTTTTCAAAGTAAGAAATGTAATGCCATAAAAAAATAAACAACAACAAACAACCATGAAAAGCTTCAAATTCAAAAATACAAAAAGATACAAAAAATCTGAATTAAATTTTGATTGCTTTTGGTGTCTGTTAGCTGTCAGATTTGCTGTGCAACTGCGTCATGGGGTCTTTGGACACAATTGAAACGAGATGCAAAGGTGGCAACCACAACAGCCTTTGTAATAACTATTCGGAGATTTACACCCAGATAAATGGTAAGCGATTTTAATGTCAATGTTTATTGTACAGTTGAAAAAAAAACTATCGAAAATTTAAGTGAAGAATTTCTTATAACAAACTGACGTAAGTTGACTCTAGTCAAACATTAGTTCAATTTTGTATATATACCATATATTATTTTATTCTCATACTACCGGTAAACATGTGAAACATTTTTACAAGCAGTTTTATCATGTAAGGTAATTATAATATCAACGTTTATTTTCAAATTTATAGAAAATACTTTATCAACAGCCAAACAAATTAAGCGTAATTAGCTGAATTTTTTATTCTTATACACTTTCCTTCTCTTCACATTAACTCGATGTTATTAGTTTTAATTTAAAATACACATTCTTAATGCAAAATGTGTTATACACAGTGAATAAATCACTTGTCGGTGACTCTGGTCATAAACCCAAAGGGGATTGTCGGACGCATTTTTACCCACATTTTAAGTGTCAACTGTGTTCAGGAACAGATCCAAAACGGTCAATGTGTTGCAATGCGAATTACAAATGTACTATTTTGTTTGATTTTACTATATTTCTATTATTTTCATAGTTTTAGTGTACATGTTTTTAATATAAACTAAGAAGAAAAGTAGTTGTGGGTTATATTGCAAAAAATCTTGGGCGGATAGTGTTATGAAGTCAGTTCCGTTAATACTAAGAAGCGTGTCCCAAAAGTACTTGGATTAATACCTTTCTTATCCACTCTTCGGCGATGACCATAAAACCTAACATGTACAGATCAATTATTTCTTATTTCTTATTTTGCAAGCTCTTATATATTAATATGGACATAAACTAGGTGTTTATTAAGTACTAGTTATTGAACAAAACTTACCATTTACCACTTCAGTACGTCTTTAGATTGTTTTTTTAACCATGGATGCTTATTAAATTTTACAATTATTACAACACATACCGCGTTGTTCATTTGTAGATATCACGACAACTGCTACGATAGCTGATACTTACACATCTGAATGGTCGGCTGGCAACAAACTATGCTTAACAAACGGACGATATCCATCATTTGCACGAAGCATAACAAACACCGGCTTTACTGAAGTTCAGAAACAATACTACGGGACTGGAATTTCAGAGCAAACATATTGATAAAACTCTCCTTGAAAGGTTTGATAATTGCTTTTGTTCAAAAAGCTACATTTTAGAATTAGCAATTAAGTCGATTAAACATACAAACAGAACGATTTTCAATGAATATCACATTCGCAATTCGGTTAGTGTAAAAAATTACCATAATAATGTTGTGTAATCATAATTTATCATAAGCATTTTTTTATATGTATGATGACATTGTATGCGAGAGATATGGTTTTAATTAAATAAAGAGTGCCTATGTTGTAGGAATTTTTTCCATTTTTTCAACCGACAAGTACATGTATGTGTATGCAGTGAGAAGCAGCATAATAATTGGGGTTTTAAACAACAAGGGCATGAAAATAGCTCTTTGTCTCGCAGGTAAACAATGTTACTTTGATTTGTGAATTGTGACTTTGAGCAACAATTTAAGTATTTACTGAAACCCTCTTGTATGTATTGATAACCGAATTTGTTAACAGCCAGAAAGTTAGATAGCCCTTTTTGTGTCACTGCGACAGTTTCTAACTGGTTGTAATTTGCATAATCGTGGCTCTTGTGGAGAAAGCAAATGTTTCAAACAAGTTTGACAATTAAAAGAAACAAATCTGATAATAATTAGTCAGGGAGTCTAGGTCCGTGTGTTGCCATAGTACGGATGTTATATGAGGTATTAGTATTCTAATGAACTTCGGGCAATACCGCATAGTTTCGTACATATCCGTAAATCCAAATGTTTTCCAACCAACGACTATTCTATAAATATAGCAATTAAATACTAAATTTAGGTGTTCAATGCTGCTGTGCAATTAGAATATTGGTTTAGTATCTTAGCATATGTGTATTTATAATAAATATGTGGGTCAATTTTTAGTGCGAGCACAAAAAAAAGACACGGTGAGACTGCATGTGACACTGAAGTGAACGATATCGAACGATAACAAACTAATACTGGTAGTATTTTTGTACTGTTCAGAAAACTGATTTGAATATATTTGTTAAACTTTTTTGTATAAATTACGTCAGGTGTAGTTACTTCGTAAAGGACCTCACTTTTCTCGGAATATGTTGATGGGGTAATTGCAGGTCTGACGTATGTGGTATACTGTGACAAAAATTGGCACCGTACACTAGAAGATAGTTCAATGTTAGATATTTATAGAACATTTAAGTCAAATCTTGAATATGAGACTTACCTAAACTAAGTTCCAAAAAAATTATGGTTGTATAAATGCCGATTAAGATTATCTGTTCACACCTTATGTATACAGACTGGTAGATATAATGGAAACAATATTGCTAGACAAGAACGATATTGTCTTTGTTGTAATGCCACGGATATTGAGGACGAATTTCATTTTGTATGCATTTGTTTAACATTTGTTGATATAAGAAAGAAATACATTAAAAAATATTACTATAATAATCCATCTGTTATGAAGTATGTACAATTGCTTCAATCAACCAATAGGTCTGAAATAATAAAACTTTGTTTATTTGTTAAGGAATCGTTGAGTATTAGATTGAATTTGTTAAATCGTATAACTTAATTTTCAAATTGTTCATCCTCTGTACTTCTGTATAGATTTGTTTTGTAAATATTCATGTTTGTTGACACTTGTTTTCTGCGCATATACATGTTGACATATATCAATACCAACCACATGTGTTGTTGACGATGTGCATTGTGCAAGTCAAATAAATGTCTGTCTGTCTGTCTGTCTGACATTTCTGGGTTTCTAGACGAGGTCTCATTTCCAATTCACATTTGGCTTTACAGGTAGAGTGTCACCAATAAATACGACATTAGTAACGGACAATAAATCTACAACTAGAAATGACGTAATTATTGAAGAAGGCATTCACACCAACTCGGAAAGTATGATTTTGTTTCTTTATTTTGTAACCAAGTAATTTTCTTTCTTTAAGGATTCTGTTAAATACATTGTCAAGATATTCATTCATGTAATATGATTGAAATTATCCTTTATTTCACATGAAAATATTTCCATTGTATGAAGTATACCAATTGTAATGTTGGACGACAGTTGATGAGAATTCAATATACGAAAATATTACTGTATTCATTGTAAAACATTCACATTATTTTGCGGCATTCGTCCCATTCATCCCCAGCTATAAAACAACCGTGATTGGTTTAGTAACTACGATTTGTTCGTTATTTTTGTCGGTCAAATGCGTATAAGGTACGATGTTTCCAAACATAAACTGTTATATAGTTTGGCAATTAGGTTTTATTCTGAATGTTTAGATTCACCCCGCCCTGGGGATAGGTATCGGTGTTTCGGTCGGTATCCTGTTTCTTGTTGGCGGAGCCATAATAATCGCTGTACTCAAAAGAAGGTATGGATTATAATACGAAACGTGTTGTAGGGAAATTGATGTTACAACAAAAGTATTATTATCAGATAGGTATATTTTTAACGTGGATATCATGTAGCACCTGTAGGAACTTTGTTACAAAGTGGTGCATGTAAAAATTGTAATAATTGTAATACCTAAGTCAATGAAGATGCCAAATACCAAATATCTAAACCTTAGTGGAATGGATATTCTAAATAACAGGAATATGTCAGATGATCATATTAATCAAATAATATGACAACTTACAAAGCTTAGCCATCATACGATAAAGCATTTATATTTAATTAATTATTTAAGAGATGTTGACAGTATAACCAAGCCTTTCAAATTATATAGTTGCTCACATAGCCATTTAGTTGGTATGTCAGATTCTTATTACTGGTTTTTTTTGCATTCGTAATTAGAGTAAAAGTCAATGTCGCATCGATCAATTCCAAGCCCTTCGATGTAGTTCCCTTAATATTCATTTTATTTTGTTTCCATCATTAATTGAATATAACAGAAGTCGCACTAACAACACAGTGAGTCAATATTAAATAGATGTACATTTGACAAACAAATGCATCTAAGAACAAGCCTATATATTGAGCTTAAATGAAATGGAAGTTACTTTATGACACACTTTAAAAACATGTGTTAACCCCTCCCCTTTCATTTGTATCAACACATGAAAATATATCACAACTATTTTGTTCCATTTTCATTTTCCAATTGATTGCTAAGTACATACACATCAAACTAGCTTTTAATGGCTATTAACGCTTTTAAACATAAACAAATCATGCAGTATTACATACTGTTTACCAGAAATCGTTATTGACAAAGATCACCGCTTATTGAATATTTGTATAATGAATGATGGAATATAATGAGTGTAGTGGAAACAGCACATCAAGTGACATACAATCTGCAAAGTTTATCATCCGACGAGGGCTAGCAATAGAGGTCCCCCTGTCTCTATTTACGACCCCTTAACCTTCGCTGGCATGTTTATAGTCAATCTGAATCCCTACAGACAGATAAGGAACACCATATCAGCTAGTTGTCGCTCACGTACGGATGAGACAAAAAGTTGTTGGTATATAACACGATATCTGCCATTTACATTTAATTATTTCCGAAGAGTGATACCGTGTTGGACGATTTAACCGGCAGAAGGTCAATCCCGACGACGGTTTCAAGACGGTTAAGAAACAAATTATGAAGACATGATTGAAAGAAATGAACGCAATTAGAGTAATTGTGTGCTAGACAGAAATGATGTTTCGGGTGAAGGAATCGTTAGCTATATTAATTCACAGAATAGTCAAAATAATTTGTACAGCACCGATGCTAAATACAGTCCAGAAGATTACAAATACGGATTCACATGAATATGTTAATAAAAATTATACTAAAAGAGATCTCAAGAATAATTAAACTTTTTGTTATGCCGATATGCCCACATATTAGATCTAAAAAAGGTATGTCACATATATGTAATAAATTCCCCATGTTTTTAATTTTACATTTCAAAGATGTGTACCAATGTAAAACCAATACTTTTATTTTGTTTTGTGCGCAATAATTTTATTGAAGGTTTTATCTGTTTAATTGTTCTACAATATGTCCCAAACTTTAAATACGATTATGTAGAAAATCGTTTGTCGAGTGTAGTGATCCATAGAAACAGTATAATAAACATTGAAAATGACAATGGTATAGCCAAATGAAAATTTTATGAACGTGCATAACAACATTCAATAAGGAAAATGTTGAACACACAAATCCATTTATTAGTTTTCGGTATATAATAAATATACTTTGTCTATGGTACTATTATACTTTAAGGGATTTTATTTGTGCTACTAGTATGTTCATACCAACAGTGTGTGTCTATCCTGCGAGTTTAACGGTTATAAATAACGTCACTTAATTGACAAAATAGTTAAATTCTATCGTGTCAATGTTCTTATATCAATGCGATAAAGGAACTGTTTAGACGCTTATATGTATAAGAAATTACTATTAAAAAGTGTATAATGTCTTAATACCTCGCTGTTAACATTCATTGTTTATGATACAAAATAAATTATTTCCTTAACAAATTGTGTTTGAGATAAGCTCACATGTTCCGTGCGATATATATATCATAAATATAAACGTTAGGAACACTTCAATGTTTGATTTATGTGTTCAAGTGTCGTTTTCATTTCCACAAGTATTTGTTTAATTTCATGAACACTTATTTTTGAATTTGTTACAGCAACAGATGTATTTAAATAAAGAGCTAACATATATACTTCGTTTACTTTACTTTTCTTGCTGCGCAAGTTTAGTGTGTAAAAACGCATGTACGTTAAACGATGCCATACCCATTTCATAACAAGTTTATTAAATGAGACTAGTGCTGTGAAATAACTAAACTATTGTAAATATTTAGTTTTTGAGAACGTCCGTTCTGACTTCCGTATTGCATATAAAATGCACAAATTTTATTCGCCACACATTGATTGCATTTAAAAATGGTTATCTTTTGAGGAATGTTTGAAGAGAAACATTTGTATTTTAAGCGTTCGGCTTCGCGTGGTTAATAGGTAAAATATGAGTGACTAAAAAGACTTAAGCATAATTGATGATGTTTCTGAAGTTGCATTTGATTATATATGTATCACTATACACTAAACTTTCTTATGTCTGAATGTCGTTTTTGTTCTAGCAAAAATTCAATTTTTAATTATTGATGGATATGCAAATCGATCTCTATTTTCTAAATTGTAAAATGAATCTTTCACATTCGTCATGCACATGAGATCAATATGTACAAGCCTTTGTCACCCAACACTTTAAAATACAAAATATGCTACAACATTTCTGAAATATTGGTGAAACTCATCCAGTATCATATACCAATTATGCTAAGAATAAATATATCCGCGCTTTTTCAAAAAAAGGGAATAGTAAAAATAAAATTGATAGTTTTATATACATTATAATTATTAGAACTTTCAATCGGCAAAACACTCTCTCAAATTGTTAATATATTATTCTAAGAACATCAATTCAGATGCAATAAATAGCATATTGTTTTGCTATTTCACAAATATTGAAATGTAATTTGCTTTTACTTACCATACACATGGTTTCGAAACAAACATTGTGTAGCACTATAGTGTGTTTTCAAAGTAAGTCAATTTAAGTATTCATAAAGCGATATAATTCTTATGTTAATGGACAGATGTATTTCACAC
The DNA here is from genome assembly GCF_020536995.1 of Dreissena polymorpha. Taxonomy (NCBI): domain Eukaryota; kingdom Metazoa; phylum Mollusca; class Bivalvia; order Myida; family Dreissenidae; genus Dreissena; species Dreissena polymorpha. Next base: position 58,844,347 of record NC_068361.1, read on the forward strand.
ATGAATTGAATGTAAGTATATCTTGGGACATGTGTAATTTGAAAAGCAAACTGTTTACACATGGCGTTCATGTGTAGTAAGGGAATGCTCACCGATGATATTGACGGAAAGGTATATAGTATTAACACTGTCCGTGTTGATATATGTGCAGCTAATGAACTTCAACATTCAAGTTTCAATAATTTATTCTATATGATCTTAAATGATTATTATATTAAGTTAAAATTGTTATTCTCTATTGTAAACTTTTTGAAGAAAATAACAATAATATGTTTAAAAAACTATTTATGGTAAATAGTTCAATTGTCTGACCGCATCATAAATTATTAAAACATGTTTTTCTGCAAATATTTGGTTGCACATAACCACGTTTACACTGGCGACACATTTAAAAATAGATTGCTAAAATATCATACTAATAGATCAGCTACACATTTATAACAACCAGGACACTTAATACAATCATTTTACAACGCGATATGGGTTGCGTTTACTTCCTCATTCAGTCAATTTGAATCAGTAGTACCGTAAAGGACAAGCAAATATGTGGCTTTACAAACTTGTGTGTTTGTTTATACTGGGTGCGGCAACAGTGAATGGTAAATATATGTAACTTTTTTATGTATATTTATGTTCATGTAAATGTATATGATTTGTCAAAAAAACGTTGTTATAAAATTTAATATGTCCGATAACGTACTCGCGATATCGGTTTTTGATCTAAGATTTTTATTATGTCGTACGAAATATTTGAGATACGTACATTTTGAGTTTATTAAGAGGTTAAGTTCTTAAATAATCTTTCCACTATGACAACTAATACACCAATCAAATGTAATACAGAAACCATTAATTTGATAACTTGTTTTTAAATATTTTCCTCGAATTAATTTTTGTTTAGCCACGGTTAACCACACAGTATTTAAACAAGTATTGATGCAAGTGTTCTGGATTTAATTATCAATTTTATAAACACTTTTATTTAAAAATTAACGCAGCGCAAGTAAAGATATATGAGCAATCGATAAATTGATCATCACTTCGCGTTCTTATGCTTATGAAAAATGATAAATTGTTTAATGAATTTAACATAAAACATTTTTCTTCTACACTCCGCGCAGAAATTTTTCTTATTTACGCATACCTTTCTTAAAATTGGGGTCGATTGTTGAGCGCGTGTTTGAAAAACAGGTTATGCGATAAAATCTCAAATAACTGTGTAATCATCATTTTTATCACTTACACATAATAGATGACACAATTGTGGCAAACTTTTATGACACTTTATCAATGTTTATCATGACGATATTAAGGCTAAGTAAAAATCTTGATATTAAGTGGTTTCCTTAAATAGGTGGCCTAATCAAATCTGTGGAAAAAAATTACTTCTGAAATCTCTGAAAGTCACATTAAGGATTCAATAATTCTGAATGCTAGTTAGAAATTTAAACATAATACTACCTAGGCCAATGTCACAACGTGTTCATATCTTAAAATTAAACGTGTTTTCACTCAAGAACACACATGCCTTAAATTTGATTAAATTTTGGCCGTAGGTTTATCTTGAAATCTAAGCCAATTGTAATCACAAACCTGTTCGAAATTTTAAAACTTAAAGGAAACAAACTTAGAAAAACATTAAGTGTGAGCAGCGTATTAAGGCTGTGTGTGGTACCTCAATTAGATAGTGAACGTTTTTAATGAAGATGTTAAACATGCAAAATTGATTCTACTTGTTTGAAATGTGCACACGAAAGAACCGCGAGCTGCTTTGCGAGAATGACCAACTCACTATAGCTCAGTTATCCTGGTAAACTTAATAAGAAATATTTAAACAAATTTATATGACACAAAAATAATGCAATTTTGTCAATTTCAATTTTTCGTATAACATATTTTGAGTGACAACATTGTTTTGTTGACTATGTATTACCTGAAATATTACTCGACTTACAGTTTGACATCCAAAGCGGTAGATAATTGTCAGGAAACTTTTCAGTGTGAATAATTGCACTAGATGTATTGATTTTGTGAGCAGAAGGAACAAAAGTTGTCTATACGTGATTATTAAACAGACGAAATATTTGTTATTTGTCAAGGTTTGAATGTGTTTAGAGTTCTTAAAAATATTACGTAATAAAATGTGAATGATAATATCGTTGTAGATGTACGTACAAATCATGTAAGTTATATCTTATTCTTCAACTAAACACAGTTAACACTTTTTGTAAGGGTCAGCAATTTACCGAAAACAAAAGGACACACATTTCATTCAATATAATAACAATAACATTTTTTATTTTGAAATTTCACACGTTTTAACACTTAAGGCTTAGCTATTTCAAACTTGTTTATAATTTCATCCGACGGCTTCGACGAAGAGAAGTAAAAACAAGTCACAAAAAGCACAAAAACTTAAATGAGACGGACGGAATCAGACGCATTTACACGACAACGATATGCTATGTGTACAGAAAATATTGACTCAATCTAATAAACGTACACATTAAAACAATTGCAAAGGAACATACGCTTTACACTAAAGGCCATGCAAAAAGCTAGTTCCTAGGTTATACAATTGCCATGAAACTTATTCCAAATAATGAGCAATGCAATTAATATAATTTGTTTGTGTTATTACCAAGACACGTGTGCATTAGTTTCGTCGTAAAATCTGAACGAAGTTACATAATTACTTATCTGTATAAACGAGTGTTAAGTACAAATAAATTAAAATGTCAACCACTTCATCTCTTTTTATCTTAGATGTACTATGAACGCAGCGTTGTTAAAGAACATTAACAAAATCGATTCAAGAACGACTTTCTCGAAACCGAAAATACTAACAGTTTATACTAAGAATACTACACATCTATTGTTCAAATAGCCATTTCATGTTGATGAAGATGATAACAGGTACAGTTTACTTAATGACAAACGTTAGCGACAAAAACACATTCAAATATCTAATAAACACACAGCGTCAACTCATAATAATAGCAATGTGGTTATACAATGGTTTGTTTGTTTTGTTACTTTTTTTTAAATTTAAGAAATTAAAGATAAATATGTTTACATCTTCTGTTAGATGTTATTAATTGTAAAATGTAAACCAAAACAACAACTTTTAAATTAATAAAACAACGGAAACAAAGTTATTTTTTATACCGTAAAAAATCGAATAAGTGTTAATACCATGCATAACGTATGGATACATTATTTTGTCATTTCAGCTCTTTATCACATGCTATACCCTGCTTCCCATATAATACAACATGTTTTTTTTGTTTAATACAACATTTTAAAGCGTTTTCATTGGCTTAGTTTTCGTTTATTGACCAATCGTATTTTGTTATTTTTGCTAAAATGACTTTGTAATGTCAAATGACGTCACGAAATGTAAACAACATTTGGGATTTATCATTATTTTTGCGTAAATATTTATTTTATTTGCTCATTTAAAAGCATGTGATAAAAAAGATCTGACACTCGTTGTCATATCATACCATATTTTATTAAACTCGTCCAGGAAATTCGTTAGTAAGCTCGCCAAAGGCTCGCTTACTAACAAAATTCCTGAACTAGTTTAATAAAATGTGGTTTGGTATGACAACTCGTGCCAGATCCTATATATACATGATTTAACATGTATAGCACAGCATTTAATATTCAATAAAGCGTAAAACCTTTCACATGGAACAGGTAAACGGATACATTAATGCACTTATGAAAACTGATGAAAAAGTTATGTATTTATACTATTAAATAAAGGTACAAATTCGCTTTTATTTTAACCAAATTTAATATAAAACAGACTATAACAGGATGTGCACCTTACATGAGAGTCATTTTTGGCTTGGTAACATATGTGTAAATGTCATAGATAAAGTATTCGTATAACTCTTAAATGTGTTGACCCAGGGAACACTACGACATGACAGACAAGAGCCGATATGCCTGGTCTATATGACTGTCGGGTGTAAAAAATGGTATGATACTTTTGATACAGTAACATATTTGATTACATAAGTTTTGTTTAAACAGTGATTTCTTTTGAAAATACGACCAGTTTATATATCACGACTACAGTCTCAAAACCGAAGCGCAACACTAATTTTGGCGAAGAAAATTAACGAATGTAGTAGAAAACCTTCATCTTGTCAAAATATAAATAATATTATATTTTAAATAAAACCTTACACACGCGTTTGGCAATATTAAAATGAAAACATTGTTGAAAACCTTACGTTTGGAAGGTTCACAAATGTAACTTGTGTTGATATCAAGGGCAATAAATCCAGTTCTCGAGCGCATTCGCGTCGTCGTCGTCGTCGTTGTCGTCCTCCTCCTCCTACTCCTCATCATCATCATCTTCATAATTATCATCATCATCATCATCATCATCATCATCATCATCATCATCATCATCATCATCATCATCATCATCATCATCATCATCATCATCATCATCATCATCATCATTTTATCATCATCATCATCATCATCATCATCATCATCATCATCATCATCATCATCATCATCATCATCATCATCATCATCATCATCATCATCATCATCACCATCATCATCATTATCATAACCATCATCATCATCATCATCATCATCATCATCATCATCATCATCATCATCATCATCATTATCATCATCATCATCATCATCATCATCATCATCATCATCATCATCATCATCATCATCATCATCATCACCATCATCATCATCATCATCATCATCATCATAATAATCATAATAATCATCCTCATTATCATAATCATCACAATCATCATCTTTTTCTTCTGCTCCATCTTCTTCGTCATCGTCTTGGTTTTCGTATGTTTATTTGTCATGATCAGCATCTTCTTCTTCTTTTTTGTCTTCTATTTCTTCATTATATTCATCATCATTATCATCCTCATAATCATCCTCATCATCATTCCCTTGACCGGTCTGGCGTTTGGGCAGTGGGATACGGGATGATGACACATACGTTATCAGTCAGGTCACCTGTGGGCTTCATTGAGTAGTCCATCCATGGAGAGGGACGTCCACTCGCTCACAATGTCCTTTTGTTATGGCCTTGACTGCGACCTTTCTCTACCTAGCCTAGGAACACATTTGCTCACTGTGCTGACTGTGTCATCCTTTATTTAAGTTTAAAGGGACCGTCAAACACAAACGATGAAAAAACAAAAGTTCTAAAATGCCGTATTTTTTTTACAATTATTAGTATATATTGATTAAAATATCACGACTGGTATATAACATTACTTGAAAAAAGTTAATATTGTCAGAATATTCAGTAATAACATTTCGCGAAATCGAAAGTACATCGCGAAAATAGGTGACATAACGATATTCACACTATAAATAACGCAAGTAGATTGATCATTGTATATAAAAAATGAACATAATTCACCACGTATGCACAATTTGCATTCATTGGTTTACCATGATAAATCTAGTACTTGCGTTATGTATAGTTAACTGGTATTTACCTGGTACCTGTACCCAGTACAATTTTATTACCGAATATATGAAAATATTACAACTTAACAACTTTTTTTAAAGTAATGTAATAATTCTGGTTGCGTGTATCCAGCCAGTCTGGTTATCACGATGGCGCTCTTAAATATTCACGTATCCAAAGTCCAAACAGTTGGTATTGAACACAATTACTAAATGTACATATAAATTATTTCTTTATTCTTAAGCGCTTATACGTGTCCGTTGAAGTAAGCAACATGTTCATTATTTAGTACTAATTTATTGAACAGAACACGTTACTTTAAGTATGTAGTTATTGAACAGAACACGTTATTTCAAGTATGTAAGCACTTCTTACAACAAGTAAGAAGTAATGTGTGAACACACACACACACACACACATATATATATATATATATATATATATATATATATATATATATATATATATATATATATATATATATATATATATATATATAAATATATATATAACAATTACATAGTTTACAAACAAAGCCTGTTTTGTCCATTTGCAGATATCACAGCAACTGCTACAATATATGACACTGCAACCACTGCATGGTGTCCTGGGAATAAATAATGCTTAACAAATGGACGGTATCCGTCATTTGAACGCAGCATTACAAATACCATATTTACTGAAGTTCCGAGCCATTACCACTGGACTGGAATTTTTAGAGAAAATGTACTGATAAAACTCTCGTTGAAAGGTTAGATATTTGGATAATTATAGAGTAAAATATTTCAGAAAAAAGGACAGTTTTTCAACGAATAGGAAATCCGCAATGCGATCAGTTACATTTAGTGATAAACACAAATCATTTTGTTTATCTTGCGATCACTATCACATCTAAGTACATTTAAGCATTATCAATGCATTGTGTGTGACATATAAGTTAAGTTTGTATTTAATAATCACAAACTATTTTGTAGATTTATTTTTCCGACTTTCAACTGACAGTCCTGTGATTGTTCTCGAGGGAAGCAGCATGCTTTGGGTCGAAAACGCTAATTTCACCAAAAGAGCTCTTTGTGTCGCACGTTTACAATGTTGCTATAATTTGTAAATTATAACTATAAGCATCCATTGTTTCTATATAGACAATAGTCATCTTAATCATATTGATAGCTCCATGCGTAGAAGAAAGGAAAATTGATAAACCCGTTTGGTAAAACTACGTGCACTATTTAATTGCCGTTTATTGAATCGCCTCTCGTGTTTAAAAAACAATAGTTCCCATACATATTTGTAATTAATAGAAACATATGTGGCTCTTTTTTCACATTGAGCCCATTTGATAGGTATGAGTTTGTCACTTTACTATGGCCTTTTTTATTATACGAACGGACATCAAGCGATTGGATGTACAGGCAATATATGTGTCCCAGAAAAGTTAACTTTTCGAAAACCCCACTAATCTGCTAGTACGAATAAAGCTGGTCATTATTAAAATCGTTTTAAAAAAGCACACCGTATCGACAGTTATTATTTAAATCTAGCTGTAATTGGTTGATATTATAGACCAGCGTTGTTGTTACTGAGGGATTAGTTGGTTATTACAAACTCGAGCGAATACCGGGATCAGTATGTTGTAAGATTTTGCAATCCCACTCTTCAATATAAGTGTTGATTAATTATCAGAACACATTTGTATTTATAATAAAAGGTGTTTGAGCCATTAAGAAGCTATAAATTCATCAATAAGAAAAAAATGATACATTAAAAGTACACTACGGTGAACCATGGAACAAACTATCAAACTTTTTGCATTCTTCAATAAACTGTTCACTTATTTTATATACACAGGAACTGAGAGCACATCTAGACCACCAGAAACGTCCAAGTATACTACAGTCACACCTTCAAATATCCAATCAACATGTGTGGTGACTAGTGTTTTCCCAACAAAATTGAATACACCTGACGTTACAAATGCAGTTGGTACTGAACGTAGCTTGTCGACGACACTCATGTACACTACTAGACACCACGATGATACAAAGTATACCACGAAAGTCACTCCAGACGCCTCAACGGAAGTTGGCTCTACAAATAGCTTAGCAACGACAAAAATGTTTACGATATAACCAACGGACTAAGCGTCTCCAACTAGTCATGACGAAACAATGAAGGAAAGCAAACCCACCAACTTTGAAAATATTGATTTGTCTCGTAACTTTCGAAGCCAAATAATTGTGGCTTTAAACGTTGTACTGTTATATATATTTCAAACGAAAATATAATAATGTATATATAGATATAAAGCAGTGTACGTTTATTCCACAGAAAACTATGTCGTTTGAAAAAATATTTTCATGTTAATGATGTTAATGATTGTGGCTTTTAAAGTTGTACTGTTAAATATATTTCCAATGAAAATATTTGAAAATATAATAATGTATATATAGATATAAAGCAGTGTACTTTAATTCCACAGAAAACAATGTCGTTTGAAAATAAATATTGTCATGTTAATGATAGTCAGCGGTTTATGACAATTGAACATATTGGCAATTGAACATAAAAATACCTCACGGTACGCGTGTACAAAACTTGTTTAATTTTGCGATGTACTTCAAATGCATCCTAACATATACCGATTTGGATGTGTTTTTTAGTTTGGTCGGTATACTATACATAACCATGATAACACAATTCAAACAACTGTTTATGTATATGTGAAATAAACGATTATTTGTTGGTGTATTTTTAGAGTCATCCGCCTAAGGCATCGGTATCTGTGTTTCGGTTGGTCTCCTGTTTCTTGTTGGAGGAGCCGTGGTCATTATTATGCTCAAAAGAAGGTATGCGTTAAGCTGATTTTGCTAAAGGAAAGTAAACGTAAAAATTTTACGTAAATAACAAAAGTACTTTTTTACATATTTCTTATATAGTTATTCATATATTTATATTTTAATATGACGTTGTATTTATCTTATTAATACAACTATAGTTATTTTCCGTAAAAAGGCAAAGTTGGGCAAAAAGAGAACCAAACGATGTTTTAGTAATTGAAACAAATAATCAATATAAACATAATTATGTAATTACATACATATATTTAGAAGAAATCGCTCACAAAATAAGTAGCATTTAATAGTTAACGAAACGTTGTCGGAAGAACACTGTTTTATGCCATGATTTCCAAATGGGCTGTAACAAGATGGCTACCTTTCAATGTCGGACTGAAACGCAATTTAATGTCGGGAGGAGTCTGACTCAGCAAAAAAGGGAACACATTTTATGAGCTCATAACGGGCAAGACTAATACATGTAAGGCCACGGTCATACTTAATTGTAAAGGTTTAACTAAATGGCATTGTAAAATGTACAAATTGCTTCATAATGGTGTGTCGGGTGGTAATCTTTTAAAGTGATTCGTCTAAGTTGACGGCAATTTGAGTTCATTTTAAAAATATTATCTCTTAATATATTATTCAAATAAGTATAAATAGTGTGAAGAACAATTATAACAAACGCGTTCGTATACATCAGACCATTTGTTTCTGAGGAAGACTTATACAACAGCAACAAATCGGAAACTGTATTTATTTGAATGTGTTGTAATCTTGCAACGTTTTCTATAGCATTTTTGCCATTTGTTTCTCATTTAATCGTGTCTTTTGCAATTTGTATCGATAAATCTGGTCCAGGTGTGAGTTTTAACAGCCATTAAAAGGGATTGCGTTGACCATCTCAAGGTGGACTCTCCAATTGCATTCAATGTTGTTGTTTTTTTTTGTCATGGGGTTTGTTGTGTGTCTCAATGTACAACAAGTGGTCATTTGATGCAAATAAGGGACCAATTGTATGATTAGCAGCATCACCTGCTTAATCTTGTTTTACCTTTTGGATACATTTGGTACGTTTTAAATATGTTCACGTGTATTTGAACGTGCTAAATATTAAAATAACGTGCTAAATATTAAAATTACGGTTGATTTATTTTCAGAGGAATTATGCATGACAATCGGAACGCAGAAAACAATAAACATTCGGGAGTTGAAACTGAATTCAAAGAAAATATGACTTACGCGAAAAGCATTGGTGACAATGCGGCTAATCATAATTACTTTATCCTGGAAAAATGTGAGCAAAACGTTAACAACCATGCTAAGCATTACACTGAACCACAGGAAACAAATATGGGGGAAGATAACAACACAATACGGGATACTGATGGACCATATGCACACGTGAAAGAGACGAACTTTATTTATGACTACACAACCAGCTCCTTAACACCAGGACCCGATGCCGTTACATTGGAAAATGTATACAACAAACTCAAGATTGACCGACCAAAAGCCAATGACCATGAGCAAAAACATGGACTGGTCCAAAGTTCAGAAGACGACTATGATATTAGCTCAGCTGCAGTGACCCATGTAAAAGATGATTTTAGTGTTTATAATCATATACCACGCACTGCTTATAAAGCAGATGCAACAGGTGATGATATAACATGCGATGAAGGAGACGAGTACGATGGTATGACACTCAAAGTCGCTAAACCCTACGATTCTGACTATGCCCACATTTACAAAAATATATTAAAATAGAATACTCCAGTCAACGTCAATAATATGTAAAAAGTACTATTATGCATTGTGCGTGCGATTTGAGAAAACGGAAAACGTGAGCATACACGTTCAAATCTCTTTTTTTTTTATCTCAGGCCAAAGTTTATTTGTTTAAATCGCTTAATCAGAAACAAGTATCGAGAAAAAGTACTTTAGTTTTTACCTGACTATTAAACTAGATCTACTTGTCCAAAGTTCGATTTAGTTTTCATCACTTTCTGTTTTTCTAATCAATCGGAGGTCAAATTAAAGCGAAATAATGTGTATACATACACCGTGAGGTCATTACACTAGTGGTATTGTGATCCAGTGCACACCAATGAAAGTATAACAAATACTGCGCCGTTAATTGGTCTGCTATATTCTTTGAATACTGTATACAATTAAGTGTTTGCATTGATAAAACTTAGATTTAGCTTTAACTTTATTTTTAGCGAATGATTGCAAATTGTTACATTATGTTGGATGATGTCAATTGTATAATGAATACGTATCAATTAGTGTAGAATGAATGACGTCATAGTTCAGTATATGTTGTTACTTTAAAAATGATATCGTTTATCCTAAATAAACTTTTCCAAAACCTGAGATAAACTCTCGCAATCTCTTTTGTTTTAGAGCAGCGGTATATTTCCAATGAAATTGTCAACATTATTCAAACAACGAAATCCAATAGTTCAAAACTTGTTGCCAAAGTTTATTCAAAGTCTTTGCATGTGAATGATGAAATATAAATAAAGGTTTTCAGCTTTCCCAACCAAATAATCGTTATTTAAAATTATTGTTACAGTATTTTTAATGCGTTTCCTAAATAATTAAAATCGCGTTCTGCTTCAATATTCTGGCGTTTAGTTGCCCCATGTATTGATTGATTTAAAATGTAGGGATATGCAGACCGCAGATGAGCAACGCTTGTAATAAAAACACATAAACAATAATTTAAATTTGACTGTATCACCGCTTTAGAACGGTCAATACAAATAATTTCAGTTTAAATCAGTTTACATTATGTATATTAGCATCTTGGAAGAAACTCATGAAACGTATGATGTTTCTACATGACGACTTATGGTTAGATATCATATATATGGCCACATCCTTAATTATCACATAATTGTTTTAGCATTCAGCTTTATATTTACTTGACCTAAATAGGATTTGCGCTTGCGTAATAGCTCTACTGCGCTATTTTTGCCGTGTTAACTTTCTCATTCATTCAATTTAAATCTTTAGGACCGTAACAGCGAGTATAGTGTGGCTTTACAAAATAGTGTATGTGTTTATGCTGGCTTCGAAAACACTAAAGGGTACATTTATGCAATGTATATTGTGTACAGGTAAATGTATCTGACTTCTACAAAATAGATGTCTTTATTTGTACAATTGTTAATTTTAAATGTAGTGGCCATATCGGAATTTTTATTGAAATAACTATTCTATCAGAATTTAGACGTGTTAAGAAAATTGAAGATTAAGTTTATTAAGTGATAAGGTCTATAATAATCCGTCTACTTTCACAACTAATACAGCCATATAGTTTAATACACGACCATGTATTACATACCTCGTATATAAATTGTTATTTTTGCTGAATTGTTCAGATATAATGATAAATCATACAATAGTAACACAATCTCTATACAAAATCAGCAACGAACACGTTGCAATTCTGATGAATTTGGTTAAACGATCTCTCACGGTCTTTATTTTAACATAAAACAGACAAACTAGAGTCATATCTGCATAAGATAAATTAAATAATAAATTTGAGGTCCTTTTTTGTAAGTGATAAATTGTTCAACACAATAGAAATCGAACGAAGGCACACAAACGAACAATACTAATTTGAAACAATATATTAAGGTAAATAAATATTGTTGAAAAGTATTACATATCAATTAATAAGTAAATTGACTCTACAACAACTTGTCATAATTCAAGTTTTCAGTTCTTAGATAGGAGTTCAACTATTATTTTTCAGTAATTTTAAGGATATATTGGCGTCGTTATTTAAAAGTATTTTTACAAATTGACATACTTTAACGTTTTATACAGAATTGTACATAATTATGAAATAGATTAAAGATTCAATATATTCAAGGTCTTCACATATAGCGCGATGCATAAAAAATTATGCAAAAGAAAGTGAATGATAGTAGCATTTTTAATGTACAAACATATGATATGTGCTTACAATCACTACGAACGTAAAACATAATCACATAACACTTGTTAATATCTGCCTAAAATAAATTAAGATAAGAAAAGACACACATATTGCATAACATGATAAACGATGCGTGTATGATTGCGTACTTTAGCGTATTATTGTTATATGTTACGCCTGAGAGACAGATAATTAATACAGTTGTAACGATAAAGCCAAAAAATAATTGTGTTTCACTCAAATTCATTGCCACGAAACTGTAACTTCTATGCATACACGTGCATGTGACAAACATTGCAATGCCACGTATATGTTTATAATATACCTTGCACATAGATACTTCGGTGTAATCGGCATATCCGATAATGACCAATACAAGAGTTATAATTATGTTGAGTAAACTTAATATACTTACTATAAAATAAGTTATTTCATTTTGGTATGTATTTAAGATGTTGTTTAAATATTAATTTAACTACCGCATAATCTATTTATGTCGCAGATTTAATATTAATGCAGCGTTGTTACAGAACATACATATACGTTCTAAAATAACGACTTTAAACCATAATACAATATGTTTTAAATATTATTAAGTATAGCATTACCGAGATAGTAACGAAGTGAGTAGGTAAAGTTTACACACATATAAACGTTGATGACGCATTTACCTTCAACTTTTCTATTTTAAAAGCGTAAACTTCCTCGAAATTTGATATTGTAAGGCCAATGAAACATTACTTACATTAACAATGTGGATTAACGAATGTTTGTTTGTCTTATTTGGCTGACAGTTACCAATAAGTTCGCGCACTTCTGGATTTTGTTTGTTATTGGAAATTGTTAATTAATAACAGTTTACCAAAAAAAAAATTAACAATAGGTCAGATTAAACCGTAAAAAAACTCATTTTAACCGTGTGCATATTTTTGTATTGAATGCATAACTTAGTAGTATGAGCATTTAATGTTAACGCGATAGTTTCTGACTTGGAACCGGGAGACCTGGGTCAAATTAAAATAAAGGTCTAGGATTGTGTTGATCTGGGTTACATCTATATACGATTATACATGTTAATATGGTATTTCATTCAATGCGTTGATTTGTTAAATGAAAAAAACGATACCGGGGAACATAATAAACTAATGTTTGCAACGAATTTCTTATGTGCGTTGTCTCACCTGCTATGGTTTACATGCTCCTTACCATGGAATATCTGACAACCGTCTATTACATACAATATAACTTGCTTACTAAAACATGCTACTATTATAATGTAACAAGTTTGTATCCCAATCAACGAAAAAGACAGTACTGAAGACTGTATGAAGATATGCATCGTTTATAAAAGTTTCTTTTGCTTGGTCACGAGCACAATATTTTCTATTTAAGGTATTACTCTTTTTTTACTTTAAGCAAATGAGAGAGTGTTCGTCTTACGAAAGCAATCCCATCACCATGTTTGTCTCTAAGCACAATGTGGACAATATTTTAATCTCGATAAATTGAAACGTAAGTGTAAAACTTAACAAAAGCACGTGTGTAAGTCAATAATGAATTAAAAAAGATGTTGTAAAGTTACTAAAGTATCGAGTTTTGAAAGTTTTAACAATACATGACAAATTATTTTCGGTTACGCGAAACTAAAGTTGAACCATATATTTGCATGATGTAAAGGAACGTCAAAAAAAATCAAATAAAAATATGAATGTCCAAAAGTTCATGCATGGATTTTTATCACGCTAGCACAATACATTTCTAATGATATTTGCATCACAAAACTCCCACTGAAAAGAGCACGGACAAACAGAAGGTCAGATAGTCGACGGACAAACAGACGGACGAGCACGGGAAAACCTAAACGCCTCTTCGATTTTGACCGTGGTTTATACACAAACAATATTTAAGAATATACACACAACTGCTGTTGTAAGTCAAATCGTAACAGATAAAACGCATAAAATGATATTATATGACGAAACCTTACTTTTGAAATAAATATTATTTTTTTATTAAATTCAAATATATACAGCAAGAAATGTTTGACATTAATTTGCTCTCATTTTTTTGTGATTGGGATAATAAAACTGACAGTTTATAAAACTTGTTCTTTGTTTTACACTATTTTGGTTACTCGTTATCATGCGAACACGAAAGGCTGAGAACTTAACAAGTACATGATGTGCATCATTTGAGAGATTTAAACTTGAGTGTTGTATTAACAATCGTTGTATGCTACATATAATGCTTAGGTATGACAATAAAATAAACAGCTAAGTATTATTTTTTCACTCGATCTTCGATCAAGATGCATCATACTCAAATGTGACCTTTGACCGTTAGGTATAACTTTTGATTAATGGGCACAGATGTTCCGTCATATTCTCAAACTGGTTATCAGTATTTATTGTACAAGTGCGAGTTAAATGATGATGATACTGATCAGTTGGGCTCCAACGTGCCGGTATTGAATCTTTGCCCTACAGTTTTTCCTAGAATTTTATCTGAGGAAAAGGTGATTTAACTAAGGCTTTTTTTACACCAGCTCCAAAATTGACGCTAACACTCATGTATGCATTTAAACACGGCACAAGCATATTCACTTTCAGGTGTATCACAATAGCTCAGTTACTTTTGATAAATTAAGTCAAAGACATTTATATATTTCAATTTATAATGGCACTTACCGAATGTGTTTTAGTAAAAAAAATTGTAAAAACATATTTGACAAATTTGACCTTCACAGTACTAACCCAAAATATAACATTTTGCTAGGTCTGGCGATCTTTTTAAAAAGCAGTATGTGCTCGTCGTTTCATTCCAACTGCTCAATTCGTTTTTAAATTTAATCGGAATCTGTTTAATAATTTAAAAAGACTTGACACTGAAATTGACCTCATGCATGTCACTTGCAACTCTAACAGAGTCTTGATCTATAATTTCAGTTTCATTACCAATCATAATTTAATTCAGTTATTGAGGACAAACCATTTGTCTTCAAATATTTAACGTTACCCCCCCCCCCCCCACCCCAATATTCATCTCGAAGCTGGGTATAGGTACAATTAACATATAAACATAATAGTTTATTTACGACTTAAACATATACAGCTCATCGTCAAAATAACTAAAAAAATAATAATAAATACACACGCGTCAAAATAACAACAATGTTGGGTATGCATTTTTACTAATATTATGGCTTTTATGAGAATGTAATATGTAAGAGAAGGCCCTTTACATTTTTTCTAAGTTAAGTGGATGATCAAAATCCGTAATTGATTTAGAAAAATATGCAGTTAGGTATCATATACACAAAATATTCTCTAACATTTTCGGCTCTAAATTTAAATGCTTTTATACACAAATAAGCAAGAGGTATCAGTATACATTGTCTGGTATCATTCAATAATTGTAATAATTTAAACCTACTTGCTCTTCTTATGAACAGAACAGAACAGAACAAATCTTTATTATGTTTCACAGGTCACATACTACTATGAACATACATGTATCATTACAACAGGTGAGCATATATAAATTTTGTGAGTACACAGTTTCATGAAACATTGTGAAATCCGTCAGAGAAAAACTATACGAAATTGGTGAGGGGGGAAGGTCATCTTTGGAGTTTTATCAGCTACTCAGCTGTAACAAGCGATTATAGAATGATATCATTTTACAGTTAACGAATGTGAAGGTTATATAAAAAATACAGGGGAAAAACTAGACGTCCCACATTGGGAATAATCTGGTGAAAATACTACAATACTTTGTTGTTACAAAAAGGATTCAAGCAATGGGATTCACTTAGAGCCAGTGGGGCTAAGGTAAAGACCGATGTAACTAAAAAAAATTCTGAACAGTTTGGATGGAGATATTGTCAATTTGTGATATGAATTTTGTTTGAACGTAGCTAACATGTTTACTCAGCTAAGTAAGATAGATGTAGCTGTTTCTAAACACAAAATGTTTCGTCTGAACAGCGTGCATTTGGATGGTTGTACTGTTTCGAAATTGTGTATGTTTTTAGTTTACATGCATATTGCACAATTATTTAAATTAAATTATTACCCTAAATGTTGAAAACCTGGTTTTGTGGTGTTGCCAAGTGTCATTTTTACAAAGCAGATTCATATTCTCCCTTTTGTTTCCTGGAATAGGATTTTTGTATTATATAAACAAAAATTGTAGCTACATAAAAAATATTTAGCCTTATAGTTAACTTTAGGGTCGTTGCTATATTTTGCAAGTAACAGGCTAGCTTGAACACATAATTCTGTGAATCACAATACATGTTCATTCTGCAGAAGTAATAGTATGCACATTGTTATTATAATTTCTATATATTAATATAGGTCAGCTACCAAATAAATGCGCCATCATCCAGCTCCACGACGATGAGGAAGTTGTTCAATGACAATCAGCGTTATGACAACAGCTTGGTCCATTAGATAGGCTGCACAGGGATTATAATACAAATTCTCCGTTGAAAGTCCGAAGAGCCTATCAGCATATGGGAAAAGATGATGGATAGGCTAGTCTGGTTTTCAGTGGACATAATGTTCCTTGATGTTTCTAACCGATTAAATCATGTTCCAAATAATATGTACTTTTACATTGTATATACCAGATTATGTAGGCATTTAGTAAAGCTAATGTAATTCATGTGCTTAAACAACTAAACTTTTAGGTTAAAAAGTGAGTGATAAATATTTTTATAGCTTAGGCATATAGTTATCAATAATTCTTTGAAATGTAATAAATGCAGTGTATATAATTGATTCTAACACGGCACGTGACTTGTTTTCTATAGACAAAGAAGGAAATCAAGCGTGGGTTATTCTGCAATAACTTATGGGCGGAGCTTAATGTTGCGAAAATAGTTCCGAATAAATAAAGAAAATATTGCAGTAAAATGCACGTGCTAAAACCCGCTCAAAAAGAAATGTTATAAATGTAGCATGTATATAAGTGTAATGAAACAACTAATTGTATATTTGGTGATTATTGGCATAACCACGCCTACAAAGAATGTTATTTGTTAGGAAACGTAATTCAGAAAACATTTATAGCATGTCAGCTTTTCAGTAGCATCAATAAACGTGACGTCATTAAGTTTCGACGATTGTTGTTTTCAATGAAAGTGAGGTCATTTGCAAAATATTTGTAAATGAAAACGACGTCATATGTTTGTACAATTCAATGACGTCACTAAATAGTGAACTTTGTACTAAGAAGGGCGGAGTATTGAAAAATATAGTTCACGTCCTAAAACTTGAACCAAATCAATTAGAATCGTGTTAGAATCGAAATAATATTTTTCTATGATGGTTAGTTGTCGAATAACCCACAGTAAGTTGTATAGATGCGTGTTATCAAATCACTCGTGCTTCGCACTCGTGATTTAATTCCTACGCATCTATACTCCTTACTGTGGGTTATTCGACAACAAACCATGATAAAAAAATATTATTTCTTAAATGAATGATCAATAGCAATAGATGGTTTTTGCACAAACAAATTGTCATTAATATTCTCATATGATGTTGTGTACCAATGATATGCATTCAGTTCTCAGTGTTGTGAACATAGTCTTTTTTAATTTAATTTATTTGTGATGTTACTTTATAATTGACTTACCTTTAGTGTGAACTTAAACCTTGTTATTGGTAAATAAATCAAAACATGCGTGAATGGTATGTCCAAAAAGTTTCGTATTATGTTTAAAAGTAAAAATCAGTAAATTAAAGGATTGGTTCTCAAATAAATGCCTCATTACGATCACATTTTGATGCCCATCTTGATTGCTTTTTTAAAGTGAAAAATTCCGAAAATTGTTTAACGTGAAATTCAGCCTTTTAATTTGTAAAGTGTAAATGAACCATTATACATAAAGTTAGCATTCCACCTTTCAGTTGTCTGTCCTAGAGCTTGCAGTTAATACTTTGGGTTATTGAAAAACAGGAAATTGTTACCTGCTACAAATTAGGTTTATTCTGGGAAAATGGGGCTTAATGTGTGTGCGTAAAGTGTTGCCCCAGATTAGCATGTGCAGTCGTTTAGAGACTTTTCTTAGCGAAAATCTAGTTTAGGCAGAACGTTTCGTCCTTGAGTATATGTGCTGACTGCAAAGGCTTATCTGGGGCAACACTTTACCCATATGCATTAAGCCCAGTTTTCCCAGAATGAGGCTAAAAAATAAAACCATTATTTGTCAACAAAGTCCTTGACTGACAAGTACGAGTATCTTCTTGAGTTGAGAAGCAGCGACCATATGTATCATTTGCATATTTGGTCCATTTAACGAATATGTATAAAGACCGATCAGGTTGCTTTGTTAAATGTCTCCATTATAATACATACACATAGAGTATGAGGCAAATACTGACATGAAGTCTGAAACACGCAACACAATTTTCATATGCAAATATAGTATCAGGTAGTTTTTTTTAAATAATTTCATTGCGAACTGTCATTCGCTTTGAATAGTGCATCTTAATGTTCGTTTTGTGATACATAAACTTGTGGAAATGCTTTTGGTTGGGGATAGATGTTTATGTAGTTAATATTTTTTGTTGCGTAGAATTGCTTACTAAATGTTTGTCATGTTTTGTTGAATGGTATATAGAGATAATGAATTTGCTTTTTGTTATTAGATATACTACACCATGAAGTATTTCAAGTGTATTGGTGTCTTGAATAATTGTGTTAGCATCAAAGTGTAAATATTGAGAACGATATATATTATTATTATATGTATATATATTGCCGTTCATTTTAAAACCGATAAATACCACATGCGCATGTTTATTTGTTCGTGGCTGTGTGTGGCTGTGTATCATGGCAATCAAAGATCTTTAAATATGCATGTGTATTTATAGATCTTTATCGTAATCCAGTGATTGAACTCCAACGATTTTGAGTGTAAAACTGTTTTATTTCAGACAAATAAAGGTTAAGCCGAGATACAAAAGTTTTATGTAGGAATAATAGGGACATCAGTTGCAGTAGTAACGGAGCACATACTGTTGGTGACTGAAACGTCCTTTGATTCTATTTTTGCCGATTGCAACGGAGTATTCTTCGAAATAATTTTGTATTATTAAATTAGCTGGAAAAGAGAAAGTGCTACAGATATTCATTAAAACACATTGTCAGTGAAATTTCAGATGTCGTTGACTTAAAACTATCTTCTGTTTTTCAAACAGTCTTAAGAAATCGCACATCTAAATGTTCGATTTCTGGGGTCCGTCCTATCAAACATCATATGACCTATTTAAGTTAAACAGTTTTGGAGAAGTACTATTGCTAAGCACAAATCTTTATGTTAACTTAATTTCAGTGAATATACTCATTACCTTATTTTTTCACATTTCTTTATTTAAGGAAAATATTGATATAGATTTTGTATTCATTGTGCTCTAAATATTCAGTCGGAACTTTAATCAGTCGTAAGATCTATGATAACACAGGGCCATGGTGTAGACTTTATCCCGACCCGGGTAAGACGAAGGGCCCCGTCCATCCGGAGATGCAGAACCGAACCTGGCACATCTTCCAGATCCTAAGAACGCAGACCCACTTTCCGCAGTGCAGTTTATAAACGCATATTGGATAGCACGGGTACCGTATCCAAACACAACACTTCAAAAAGACGTTTGCCACTATCGCTGAAAAATAGACAAAAATACAAAGAGGTTATTGTCTTTAAAAGGTGCGTATTGTTTTATGCTAAATGTTAATGGTTCCAAATATTTATTTTTTTTCAATACATGATATATTTGTTTGTTCTAATATACGTAAATAGATGTATTTTAGACATATGAGCAAGCGAAAACGAGAAAACACGTGGAAATATAGCGATATTTAATTCGCTATCTCGCAACGTGAATTCGCGTTGTAATATCGTGCCCTCGCATGGCGTTTTTGTGTTATCTCGTTTTATCTCGTAAATGCGAAATCACGATGCAAGGTTACGAAAACAAATGCGTAATACGATGCAAGATTGAGACATTATTTTCGCAATTTCTTGCTTTTTCATTGATGACGACGGGCGAACTACAATAGATTACGCTGCAAAACCTTGATTTACTAATTTCGCATCATAATCTTGCGTTGTCGCATCTGGATTTTCCTCCTTCATATATGGTAGGTGTATATTTCAATCCAATATCATATCGTGCTTGCATATCTGTTATACATAGATCGAATCTTTTGTCCCTAAAAGAGCACCGTATGAGACAGCAATATGTATTACTCTCACAGTGTTGTCACTTCAAATTTATGTGTGCATCATTAACGTTCAACGCCTTGCTACAAACATTCAAGTTATTATCAGACTAATACAAAATGCGTGTGACGAGTTGAGTTAAGTACATTAATATCAAATTCAAAATACCTCTTGCAGCTCTGGTGCTTTCCGCCTCATTCTCGCACTTCCTTGCTATCTGTTTAACCACGATCTTCCGCCTACACGCCACCTCCGCGGCGCTCGACAGCGGGCCTGTGTATGACACCTCATCAAAGCAGTCACCCATTGCGTTCGGCTACAAGCATTGCCAAGTACAGATATACAAAATATGATTATTGTGTAGTGGACCTAATATTATTCAGTTGCGTTGAGATTTTATAATTTATATTATTATTTATATCGTGGCCCACCAAATTTTATTGAATCAGTGAAAACCATTAATAATCCATTGATAACTAGAAAATACCAAGATTCGAATGAATTGCTTTTTTTGACACACGCAAAAACGCGCATAATAATTGAATCATCATGCATGTAATACGTGTGCAACGAAACAACTGAATCGCGAAGAAGCGCCAAATTCAATCCTTACATCTCTGATGATGCACACGTCCCTTCCGGCTGGTATCTCGATAATCAGACCCTATAAAACAAAGAACGACTTTAACGTAACATGAACTAAGGTCCAATGAATAGACTTCCTCATAGCTTTTGAATTTTTTAAACTTTTCCAATACATTTGTAATTCATTTAATTTATCGATTTAAACTTATGAACGAATGTTTAAATCCTTCGGATAAAAATATGTTTTATCAATGACATTTTCGTTAATCTGTGAACAAAAACCGTTTAACGTATTTTGTCTTCAGCAAGTTTTAACACAACTTACAGACTTATCCAACAATAATGAATACTAGTTACCAATTATGAAACATCCATTATCAAACACGAATATAAATTAATAGTGTACGCCGCTTAGAGTCCTATATTAAAGTGTACATCTATTTAATTCTGAAGCGGAACTTACACCAGAATTGACAACCGATAGGACCAGGTTGCTGCCGTTGTAAATCTTCATATTTTCTCCTTGACTGTAAACGATCTGATACTTGTTTCCCTCGCCATCGGTCAGCACACTCGGGGGAGTGGGCGGCTAAAAATGCAAGCGTTAGTATGTGTGTCATATTATCAAAGATATAAATAACATATATTTATAACTATGGCAAACACTCATATTGTGCATCCAAAGATTGTGCATTTATGTTTTGTGTTATTGCTATTCGAGTTATTTACAATAACATACTTTATTGTCAATTAATAATGTAAATTATATTTTTCTTCCATTCGTTTGACACTGAAAATGTTTCGATCACAATTTAATTGCTGAATTATACCTGAAAGCATTAAAGAATTAGCAGGACCATTTATTACCCATGCTGTATACTTAGAATTATATATTTTGCACTCTCTTATGCCAAATCATTATGCTTAAATACGTTGCATATTTTGTATGAATCTATACTTTAAATATAGTCTTATATGTCCACTGTCGCAGGGGGGAAATGCATGTGTAGGATTGCAAAGAGAGAAAAATGAAGCTTACATCAACAAGTCTAATCTCACATGTATTATTTGTCGGCACATACTGTGTAGTGCTCTACCGTAATATTGTGGTGTATAACCAAACACAAAATCTCAAAATGTATAAGATAGGACCGCAGTATACCATGCTTTGCTTAATTCAACATTTTAAATGCCTATACACGGTCTATTTATATACTTGGTTCACGGAGCACAACTCAAAAGTCAACGCTAAATAATTAAAGCCTGCCTTCAGCTTTGGTGTGTATATGCGTTGTTTGGGACGTCGGGCTGGTCAATATTATGCAATTAATATTTGCCCCTCATTGAGATTCAGTGTGTCCTAAAGTATACGATATTATTCAATATATTAATACACTTATTTAAAAGGAATTTCTAAACGTAGCCATGTTTGTGCGTAAAATATGCAAACAGAATTTAGTATATACAAAATATATTCCTTAACGCATTGAAGACCGAGTATTGTCAATATGTCCTTAAATGTTATGTATTATAAGTGTTATGTTTGATTGTTTTAAAACAGCCTCTTTATTTTATTATTTAAAAAAGCAAACGTATGATTGGCAGTTAAAGTGTTTTAAATCTTAAGAATCAGTTGTACCTCAAACAGACTGCAAATATGGCATTAGTATGTAATGCTTATTGCTGTGATTATGAAGTTGAACGAATCCTTTTTAAATACTGCCACTTTTCAACAATTTCAAGAATTATTTCTTCAAAATATTAATAGTTTACTGTTCAAAGCACTTAACAATTTAGTTGACAATCATATTAGTTTCAAACCAATAGTTTTAATAGCCAATACAACCGCGAAATTAGAAAAAAATACTCGCCTGAAAGATGATCACTCCTGCTTATATGACATTTATCAATTTGTATTTAGAAAGTGCTACAAAAACAATAAGTCGTGTCATTTTTATGAAATAAATTCACGTTCTATAACGCGGATTTCGGTAATTCTGGACATTGAAGCTTCCACTCGTCAATGTCAAGATCTTGTTTCTGCTTTTAAAATGGTTTACTAGTAAGTCAACACCTCATTTTAATATTATGGATACCGACTCTTCAATTAAGTTTGCATTTATCTACAAAATGCCTTAGGGACGTATGTATCAAACCAGTGTTGACGATATTATTCGGTTACTTTTAGAGTGTTCTTCGCAAATTTTCCATGTCAGCCATTTGGATAGCTGTTTTACTGTATGACTGAACAGAAAAGAGACGTCTTACCGAAGAAAAGATGTTCCTACGCAAAAAGCATTGAGAGAGTTTTTTCGTAAATATTTTATTAAAGTAAGACTGCACGATTTTTATATGTGTTAAATTGTAATATATTGATAAAAAAAACATGTTACAATAACACAAAATTGGCCAGAAAAAGTATACATTGAAGACGAATTCTATAAAATGCAGCAAAGTAAAATTAGAACCCCGAGCCGATTGTGACGAAGATATTTCGTCTTTTTATTAGGATCGGAGTTAGTGTTCGTGTGTCGTATATAAGATATCGTTGCAGGAAATTAAAATGATCCGTAAAACAAAATTGTGTCTTTGTGTCGTATGAACAAATCTGCACAAAAAAAAATAGATTTAGATTCACGTCGTACATGCATGATAAACTGGCGAATTCGTCTGTACAGACATTTTCGATTTCAGAATTACATATATGGCTTATTTCGCATTTTTCGACACATGTTCTTCTTAACTTTTATTCAAATTTATATTGAAATATATGTATAATAAGTTTGTTTTACACATTTTGTATAAATTCATAAATATTTGACAAAACCATGCAGTCACACTTTAAAAGAAATAAGCTCAATGAACAGTCAAAACAAAGTTATTTAGTAAATAAATTCACGTTGTATTCACGTTGTATTGGTAATTACTTGGGGGGAAATTACGTGATCACGAAACAGCGAGTTTACGAAAATGTAGGGCAATGGCATCATTCGCGATTATGTAACAACCGTTTTACAATAATTCGATACTTAAAAAAAGAGTTTATTTTAATAAGTGGACGAAATATTGTCTTAGGGTTTTAAATAAAAAACAGACATATTTACGGACCACTATTTGTTATTTCTACCATTTTCGCACCTGGTCATACTGACAGTGACCTCACAATACATGCATACAAACATCCGTCAACAGCATAATAACAAAATACGGCGAAAGAATAGAGAAGCAATATAGATATGATCGCCCATGTCACTTTTGTTGTTTTGTCAAATTTTAAAGTTAAAAAAAAGAAAAAGATTTGACTCACTATACATGTGGTAGTCGTGGGTGATGGAGGAGTTGTCGTAGGAATGATTGTTGTCATCGGAACAATAGTTGTCGTAGGAATGATTGTTGTCTTCAGATCACTAGTTGTCGTAGGAATGTTTGTTGTCTCCAGTACACTAGTTGTCGTAGGAATGATTGTTGTCTTCAGACCACTAGTTGTCGTAGGAGATGTTGTGTTCATCGGACCACTGGTGGTTGTCTGGTTTTGTGCTTGACACAGCACCACCTGGCACACCACAAGTACGAGGAACACATGCATCGTGTCTGATGTAAGTCAATCTACAAATTTGTTAAAACAATATAAATGCCCAAATGTCTTTAGTTTGTTCAGACAAACACAGAAACATGGGTATCCACGGACTAAACAGATTTTGCGGAGCTAAAATTATGAAAAAAACAACACACAACTGAATATCATTAAAGCATTTTTTAACCAATTAGTGATTAATGAGTGACATTAGTGTTCCGTTTAAATATTTTATCACCTTAAATTACAAGATTCAGAAACAGGTATAACTATTTATTATTTTTAAAACTTACATACAGTAATAAAAAATTAAAAATACTTTGATTTTTTGTTTTTAAGTTTTATGCACATTTACAAGCGAAGAATTGTAAGACATTTATGTTTATCAAAATCAAACTTCACCTTTTTATTCGAATATCCAACACCTCTGGAGGCACATACAGTATTGCAATCCTCTCTTGTTTGTATACTTCAATTGAATGCATCTAATTTATACCTAATATAATCATGTTGATAAATCTTCAATTAAATAACCTAAAACGAATCTAACCAATGCAAAGTGTATAATTAATAGTGTTATCCAATAAGAGCTGTTTACGGCATTTTTTACAGGTTACAAATAGGATGTAGAACGAAAAATATCCAATTTAACTGAAAAAACAGGATGTAAACAAGATTGATATAGTGATTATCCGATACCGTTCAATTGATTAAATGCGTAGCTAAACACTTAAAATGTTTTCGAAAATTGGAGACTGAGTTAAATATATTGTTAATGATGTGTCGCAAACTCTGTTCGACATGTGCCAACCAGAGCAAATGTGTTTCATGTTCTGAGATTACTGGGCGTAATGCATGTGCGTAAAGTGTCGTCCCAGATTAGCCTGTGCAGTCCGCACAGGCTAATCAGGGACGACACTTTCCGCCTAAACTGGATTTTTGCTAAGAAGAGGCATAATTTCAACGAAAAATTCCATAGAAGCGGAAATTGTCGTCCCTGACTAGCCTCTGCGGACTGCACAAGCTTATCTGGGATGACAATTTACGCACAAGCATAATGCCCAGTTTTCTCAGAACACGACACAAATGTTAATTACAAGTGAGCGTGGTAACGCAGCCTATTGTATACAGTTTGCGAATAACTGTACGTTGTATTGATCAAATGTACCGTATGCCGATCAAATACATGCATGTATGAGTTGTACAAATATTTAAAGAAGTCGTTCGATCTTAGACATACTTTGTTGTGTCTTTACTTGTAACTGTGTTTTTTTACGATTACTGATGTGTTCCTACTTCAAACAATTACCATGTGTTGAATTTACATTGCAGCAAATTCGTTTTTATGATGCATGCATATTACAATTTCATATTTCAGCATTATTCAATTACAGCCTTGAGCATAAAGTAGCGATTATGTATTTTAAAGTCTTAAATATTGATTTCTGAAGGGTACATTGATGTATGTAATACACTATTGAAATTGTGTACGTATGTGTATCGTCTAATGAATAACATTTAACACGCTGATATTTTTAAAATGTAAGATGATGTGTTCGCAACTTCAAACATGTGCTGTATTTTGTTTAAATTACTGTGTATTTTGGACCGATTGCCGTTATTTACTTAATAAACTGAGCTGAGTTGAGTTGAGTTCAGTGTCACAATTTGTTCAAACAATCATGATTAAAGCTATGACTTGCGGATGAATGACAATAGTAAAATGTCGACGCAATTTACATAAGTCTTTGATATTTAGTTGTAATAATAATAATAATTATATATATAGCGATTTGTAGTTCTTAACAATGTAATACCACACACTGCACATCCGATGCAGAATCCACTTGTTATGCATGTTATCAATTATTGTTGAATAATTTATAAGTTATCATAATAGTAAGTAAAGTAATCGCCATCTTACAAGTAAATTACTGTGTGTTGATTAAATCATAAAAATGTGTTTCGTGCGGACTCTCGAAGCATTACCGACACTTACTACAATGTCAATCGGTTGTTTATACGCTCTGCATTGAATGTTATAGCTGCCGTCCGTACCAGATGCCTTGAAAATAATCACTTTAGCTTCACACTGCAATAAATATAATTTCGCCAAGAACGTTATATCAAATGCTTGTTTCCTCTTCAATATAAATGCAAACATAGAGGTTTTTACCACTGTGATTATCATCCTAATTCACGAGTTTTATAAGGTGCACAATAATGTCGTTGAATTTTTATCTTCACAATTATGGCTGTTTTGGCTTGTTCCATTTTATCTGGCTCCACCTTCTTCAGATGATCTCAATACGCAGTTCTGCTGCTGCTGAAAATGTGAGACAGTGAGATGGCTTTTAACAGTAATAAAAATAGGAATATAAAAATCAGCATAAAATAAATACCGTTCTTTATATTAAGATTACATAAATACGGTTTTCCTGTTCAAATTTTATGATGAAAGCCTGCCTCCAAAATAATGGGAAATGCGATTGGCTCTTAAAACAACATGACCTTTGCGTTTAAACGTCTTTACCAGATTACAATGAAGACCAATTAAGACTACGGTGATCACCATGTAAAATACGAAAGCTCTACAGGGATATCAAGCAGATCCCAATGTCCGGAAATAGGGAAAAAATATGTCTCCACATTTGAGAGAATTGCAAAGATCATAATTTCCTCTTGCTTCTTAAGGACTATTAAGCGTTCCTTACTTAATGCACATCAAGCACTGAAGGCTACCAATGGGTACACCTTTTGACCGCAGGTGCATGGCGACCAGAAACTCTCCAGTGACGATGAACGGTAACGTTGGTAGTTCGGTTGTTGTGGCGCCACTATACTTCCCCTATAATAATCAGGCACTCAGAAGTCTCTATGCTATAGATTACGCGTGAAAGAGTATAACACAAAATACTTATCTTGATAATATTTTCACTAAAAGATGCTGAACATAAAAATAACGCTTTACAATACGACATTGTCTAATTTTAAATAAAATTAAAATCCTTAATATAACAATTAAGTTCAATAACCAATTAAACTGATGAACTGTTATAAAGCAACTAGTATAGAATACTGATAACAGAAATTAATATCGATGTAATAGATTTATATATTCACCATTGGAATCGGACAGGGGAAGGCCCTCATAGACAGCTTCTCACAAACATCCTGGATGTAACAGCGATCTCCTAACACATAACACAGCTCAGTATAGCCATCTTTGGAGATCACCTGAACGTTGAAACTTGCCTGAACATCGAAGGAACACGTTATAGTAGGAGTTTTAAAATTAGTCTACATGAACTAGAGTGATGCCGTTTAAATTTGATAGTTGTCTTATTCCGACATCTTTTTGACATTTGCTAAAGTCTAAAAGAGGAATACTGTATATTTTTACTGAAAACAAGTTCATTCCAATACGAGAATAGTGTAATTATCTTATAAATAGAACTATAACAGTATATATGTATACTTTATACAAAAACCGGTTATTCCACCAGACACCGGATGTAGACAGAACTTTGATATTACAGGGAAAATGAGTATATATAAGGAATAATATAATGTAAGCTAAAAGAAATAACCCCACTACACGTTGGACGTCTTTATATAAAGTACGCACTTCTAGATGGTTCAAGTCCTTGAGCACTACGAAATCGTACATGATATTGAGATGCCACGTGTCCTGATAAATCGGTATCAGCACTGGTTGTGGCAGAACAAAGGCATAAAAAAGACTGGAACGTCTGTGTTGTTGCAGTTCCAGCACCGGTATTCTTTCCCATTGCCAATGTTAGTGTTCACCTGAAATTCATTGGCCGCGTTATGCATTTCATGTTTGCATATAGAAATTGCAAGTCCTGAAGCGTTTAATGGTACAGCACCATCAGTTTGCCCCATTACTGCCCATATTGACTAGCCAACGAGCAAATGTTTAATTCTTTTGACTAATTAATATGTGTTAGTAAATAATGGAAAATAAAGAAACGTCTTTTAAAGCATTTTTTAGAAACATTGCAGAGTCTGTATGTATCAATAAAATAAAACGAGATTTATTAGAGTAATTACAAGAAACTTTTTCAATCCAGATATATCCATTGAACGGCTTAAAACTTGGATTACACAATTACCCATCAATACCGCTTGGAACAATAAGTGGTCATCTATGTCCTTAACTAGTTTCATCTTTAATGAAACATTTCCAATAAAAAGCAGGAAATAAAGTAAAAAAAACATGTCATTGTTTTATCATCTCGTGATACAGAAGAATGCTATTGTAAGATTAGAACATGGAACATGTTTAAAATGAGAAAAACACATGTTTTGATAAATGTTGTTTAAATTGTATGTATTCGTTGAACGATTAGTCAACTTAAAAAAACGTTATTGTGTTCAGTCGTACCAATTCAAAAATCTTATTTTATACAAAACAGTATTGCGCATTAATTTATGAAGTAATTACCCTATGTTTTAAATACGGTACCATTCTTTATTTGTACTGTTCGTGAACAGTTCTCATACCATGCACTTTTTAATGTTGAAGAAAACATTTTGCCCCTTTTGCATTTTATTTCGGTCGTTAATATGCCTTACTTGGTTAATTCGAATATGTTACATGTTTACATTGTCTATGTCCATAGACAATGTATCCATAATATGAAGTTTTATTGTAAATATACACGGGCATTCATCTCTTTGCTAAATGAAACAGTTCATTGATACATAGTTGAACAAAAATGGAGTTCCAATGGAATAGTATTGCTTTATCAACACAATTGTACAAGACCACACGGTGATTTAAATTGGAGATGCACACACAAACACACACACACACACACGTTTTACAGTCCTGTTTTAGTAAGAATTCCAAAAGCGATTTTCAAAAATAATATATCTTGAAAAAATACCTTGTTCGGTAAGGCTTCACTGTTGATGCCGAACTCGTGCGACGAAAGCACGGACCCAGTTAAGCTTAATGCAATTAGTACTATCCAGAAGAGCGTAAACACATTGGTCGCCATTTTGATGAGGAAATTATTATCATCTTCAACTGGAAGAAAGCAATTGTGATAAGTGCTTAAATTGTTTTGATGAATTAATAACGAATGAATTTCAGATATGAATCTTGAATATGTTTTAAACCATTTACCGGGTAAACTCTTACAAAAATTGGAATCAAATATGAATGAACTGATGATAACAAAATAAGAATGTATCGTTTAAAGGGCAAAATTAACAACGTGTATTTAATGTTTGGACCTTTTAAACGATGTTAATATATTAATTTTACAAAAATGCATAGATAAAGATATTAAATCTATATAACAAACAGTTGCAAATATAAACTAAGCGCATTATAATGATCATTCACATACTTATTTAATCTTAATTTACCTTTTTGTCACATCGCTTTATATTGTTTGGATTTTTAATCGTTAATATTTTATGCTCGACATATTGTTCAATTGACTTTCAGGAAGCACGCTTATCTTCCAGTTCAAAATGACCTGATCATTATATAAAGAACATCTTCTTTGTGAAAACAGAAGCGGTACACGAAGCTGTACCTGCCCTCTTAGCAGCTACAAGAATGAATCCGACAATACGTGTGAAAGTATATTCGCAATAAAGTTATAGAAACAGACACACGCTTCTCCCTTCGTTCTGAAACGCTTAAGTTACAATTAAAGAAAAGAAAAAGGCCAAGTCTAAAATATAAAATGTTTGGCTCTTTCCTTAAACCAACAGGCTTTGAACAATTTAATTTTAGTTTATCTGCTCTCTTTTAATACACGGTCAATGATATTTTTGTTAACAAAACAGCGAGAAGCATATCTGTTGATAACAACATTTTGAAAATACATACATCCACAGTTATGATTTAATACCTTAATTGCATACAAAAAATACAATTTGTTCATACGTTTCAATGTGCAAATATGTTTTATTTATATTTAAAAATGAAAACCAAAAACATCGTACCCGAATCGAAATATCATGTAAAGCAAAACACGGTTTATTATTATAGACGACCACGTTTTCAAAATTGTGTCTCAAACAATTGTTAAACGTTCTTCATCGCGTTACGCTTTATACAAAATCTCGCCCATGACAATTGCCAACCACATTGCAACATAATTTATATCACCTATGACAATCCGCCTTGTCCAATCGCATCGTATGCAAACTGACATACAGCAAATCCGGTTACATTTGCGGGATGTACTGTTATTGTTAAAGACACAATTGCTGAACGACGTTTTTTTTGTTTATTGAATTATCGGGTTTGAACCACCATATAATTTTCAATACGGTACGTCATCCTTTTGACAGATGTTAATTTAAGTGTGTAATCAAGTCCGTTGCCTATATCAATTTAATCAAATCCTTGTAATTATTGATTTGTTATTAAATGACTTGGCACATTGTGGATGTGTGCAATCTGCGAACGGTCATGGTAGCGATGTATTGCATCTAATTTCAATAACGAACCAATTTATCAAACGCATTCAAAAACAAGAACGTTGAATATGGAACGCATCGTCAGTTTCTTGTTGACTCATGATATATCGGTTGTTTCATTGAAAAACACATGAAAAACACACAGCATACCAGCACAAACGCACAGCATACCATGACAAACACACAACATACCATCACAAACACAAAGCATACCATCACAAACACACAGCATACCATGGCAAAAACGCAGCATGCCATAACAAACACACTGCAGACTATGGCAAACACAGCATATCATCCCAAACACTCAGCATACCATCACAAACACACAGCATACCAAAAACAAACACACAGCATACCATGGCAAGCACACAGCATACTATTTGAAGCACATATCATATGATTTAAACCCACATCATTTCAATGAAAGAGCTGATATTAAAAGACAACTGGGGACATAGGAGGCGTTCCATAGTTGAACACAAGTAACATATAACAATTTGCTTGATAACATGCTTGAGATTACAGATGACGTCTAGCTTGTACATGAATTGATTGTTTTTTTGCGTTAATGTTTAAATTTAATTGCCGTTTGGTTAGTTATAAGTGGGAAAGCTACGGAATACCGTAAGTCCCATCGTGGTTACACATTAAAATCCAGAGGGCGACAATGCGACAACGCGATAGTACGATGGCGACAATGCGATAATACGATGACGACAGTGCGGCAATACGATGGCGACAGTGCGATAGTACGATGGCAACAACACGATAGAACGAGGGCGATAATGCGATAATACGATGACGACAGTGCCACAATACGATGGCGACATTGCGATTGTACGATGGCGACAATGCGACAATCCGATAGTGCGATACTACGTTGACGACAATGCGATAATATAATGAAGACAGTGCGACAATACGATGGCGACAGTGCGATAGTACGATGGCGACAATGCGATAGTGCGATAATACGATGACGACAGTGCTACAATACGATGACAACAGTGCGATAGTACGATGGCGACAATGCGATGTTACGATGGCGACAATGCGATGATACGATGGCGACAGTACGATATGACTATCTTATTTTCGCCATCGACTGTCGTCATCGTATTATCGCATTGTCGCCATCGTACAATCGCGTTGTCGCATTGTCGCCATCGTACTATCGCACTGTCGCCATCGTATTGTCGCACTGTCGTCATCGTATTATCGCATTGTCGACATCGCACTATCGCATTGTCGCATTGTCGCCCTCTGGAGTTTAATGTGTAATCACGATGGCCCTAACGGAATTCATCGAATTCGGTGGCCAATGCAATGTCAAGGTTTACCGTAACTTTCCACCTTTAGGCAATAACTTAAACATGTTATTTACATTGAATATTATTAAAAGAGACATGTGTGTCATGTAAACCAAGCATTGTCGGACATCATGTGAACATGTTCACATATTTGCATGAAAGATATACGTATACATACTAATGCAAAAAAAAACATTTGCCTTAGTTAAGGTCGTGTTTATACTCCCTAATGAGTGTACTTTGTTGAATTAATAATTTCCGTGCATTAACACTTGGCGTGGGAACTTGTTATGAAATGCTTTCTATGGCATTCCCCTTACCTCTGCTGGAAGTAGGGCGGTTGCCTCTATTCTTGGTACAGGTAGATCTATGGCCCCGTCCATCCGGAGATACAGATTAGAGTCCAGCACCACCTCCATGTCCACCAGTAGCAGCCCCAGTATCCGCAGTACCGCTGGTACGGATACAGACTTGAAGAATAATTGCATACTTAGTCTCTTTGTCCTGTATGTTTAAACTGCGTTTTGGTTTATTTAGTGCGTATGGATTATCCGGTTACAGGCCGTATGTATGGGGCAGCCGATCGTCTGTTCTAGTACATATGGTCACGACGCGAGAAAAAAAGTATCTGCAAATAAGCCACTGTTATTAAGCACAAGCCTATATATCATAAATAATTTTTTTTTAGAAAGAACGAATTATTTTGCGTATTTATTTGTAATAACATTGGCACGGATGCCTCTCCGGGGGTGAAGGGTGAGGGGGTGGGAGTCGAAAGGGAGGGGGGTTATAACGAACTGACATCCTAGCATTCAGAGACAGGTAATTCAACCATCCGTCCGTCATCTATCCTTCCATCCATCCATATATCCATCTAGAGCTAGAGGTACAGTGGAGATTTTTACACCCAGTGGTTTTGCTATTTTAATTATTTTAAACTATTCCAAATATGATCGTGTTGTAAAAAATATATATAAGCTTTCAGAGAAAAAAACACACGAACAAGTGTAGAAAAAGTCCTTTTATTTCCAAAGTCAAAATTTCCCATCCCTTTTATATAAAAGAACACGTATTAAGAAATCTAAGGTTTAGGTGATTAATTATTCCTGATCTGTGATGATACCATGTACAGATAGTGTTTCTTACTCTATGAGTTGATTATGAAATATCTTAAAATGTAATTCTGAATATCAGTGCATATAGGAGCAATATGAACTGAACGTTATGAACTATTTCGAGTCCCATTGCTTTCGTAAACAAATGATGCACTACGTGTTATTCATACTTGTAAGCGGTTTATGATAGTTGTATACCATATCAGATATGTTTAATAAGTTTACGCAACATTTCTCAACTGCAACATGGTTATGACATATTCATTTGTGAGAAACGTGGATGCCCTTGCAAGTGAAGCTTAAACTTTAAATGTTTGCCGGGTAACACACATATTTTTCTATTTTTCGTTCAATGATACATTATAGAAAAATTTCTACGTTTAAAGTTTGTATTTTACCGTTTTGTTTCTGAAAAAATAGTTTAAAAAAGACTAGAGATTGGTATTTTTATGGTTTTTCGAGGGGAGATGAAACACTTATGTGCATATATTTTCTTTATGTCACATGTTACATATATTTACTATCATTAATGCATGTATAATTAATTGATCTATAAAAACATACCAAATATGTATCGATTGATCAATGTTTATGTTCATAAGGGTGACTGGGTTAATAAATGGTTCAGAAGAAATTAGGAAAAAATATTGAGGATTTGCAACTTGGATTATTGTTTTTTGTTTGTTTCTTCTGAAACTTTGCTTTCTAATGCAGAATACCATAACAATAGGGCATTATACGAAGAAAGAACAGACAATCAAAATGTCTTGTTAAACTTATACAACCTTGAAGGATTGCATGAATCATACGAAGACGACCTTGTATTACTTCGCAGTCATTAAATAATTTTGTAAACAGAATACCGGAAGATTGAAACTTATTCATTCGTTTAAACTTCAACTTGATTGGTTAGAAAGTGGCTAATAAAATATCAGTATTTTCGGGCGTCTAACACAAATATTACATTTCGGGCTAGGTAGTGATTGTATCAATCAAATAAAGTTAACAGGGCGTATTTATTTACTCCCTTGACTAGAAGGCATCCGACCGGTTAATTAAATCTCAACCAAAATAAAACTCGTTTTAAAAAAATATTTGAAGATAGTGAAGTAACATTTAAGTAGTTATTTTGAAGTAACATTTAAGTAGTTATTTGTTATTTCTTTTTCGTTTTTCATCATTTTAATTTGGATGGATGACTTTAAGCGTTGTAAATTTAGTCCAAGGCTTATAAATTTATAATATGGTAAGCTTAAAATATAGATGGCTACAATATCTAAACGATCACGCAATTTGCATACAGAACATAGTTACAAATATCAATTTAATTAAAAAACATTATCAAAATTGTGTACATAGGACGCATTTTGAGAAATTAATAGCTTAATCTTGATCCTAAGGTGCTCTGATAGATTTGCATTTGCCTCTAGTTGGTGTATACTGCACAATCAGTGAAGCTTGAATGAGCTGTAATATTTGTAGCGGGAACGACTTTTAACTTGATTAATGTTGCTCTATGAACATTTAATAAATTGCTTTAAACTCACTGATTTAAAAAATCAGATTTCCATATTTAAGGTAGAAACAAAAACTACCGAAGGCAATCAATAAAACATCTATTTACTATTCGTTATAAGTATTTATTCAGAGCATGCTGTCATGATTTGCGAACATAAATCTGCAGATGCAGGTCTGCTGCATAACTCTGATGTGTATATTTGGATATACCATCAACAGTTATCCTCATACATGTTTACATAAAATAAAAGCTTCGTGTTTGTAGGGATTAATCACTTAACAAAAATCCATATAAAAACGGGCAATACTTAACTCATTGTGGTCAAAATATAATTACAAATGTAATGTTATGTAAAAATTCAATATTAACCAAAAAACCACAGCATTAAACTCGTTGCCCTCGCTACTCCCCCTCTATAACCATATATTGTAAAAAGGAATTCAACGCGGAATGAATTGAAAAGATCAAGAAGTAGGCCTCTATGTCATATAATATGTAAGAAATAACTCGTCACTTAACAAGCTAGACCGTCGTTGTAATGCCTACTTTTAATTTGAGTGTAACCCACTTCCGCAAAAAATCAGAGTGATTTCGTAAGGAATGTTTCTGAAAAGAAGTCTACGCAAAATGTCATAAAGGCTTACTCTAACTGAAATGTTTTTTTAAGTGCCCATATACTTGTTGTTGTTTTTTCATTTAATGGATGAAGTGAAACAAGTGAAGTTGGAAAATAATTAATCACTTATCAGTAATCGTTATAAATATTAACCAGTCCCTAATATGCAATTATGACGAGTTTTATGTAAACGCGTATTTGGACTCTGGCGCAAATCATGAAGCAGTTCTGATTTCGATTGAGTACACAACGATTCAAAATCCAAAAACGTTAATAAGTTCACGTAATGTAACAACATGTTTAAAAAAGATATCATTGTACTTAGACCACAAAGATTAATAAAAGGGTATTTAACGTCCATTCTGCAGCTATACCAAAAAGGTAAAGCTGCAATTGCTTCGACAAGGACCAATGTCAGCTTCGCCGAGTATGTATTTAGCTTAAGAGATCTTAGATCAAGAGAAACTTTCTTAATTTAAAATATATAATTATAAAGAGCACTCAAAAGATTTAAATTTCATCACAAGTACAAGGTCACGATGTAATCTACCTCAGTGACCATTTACAATTCCAAGTCGTATGAACAAAGCTTCATATCCAAACTACATAAAGGGTTGTCTAATGAACTATTTATTTTTATTTATTTTGATAAAGACACATAAAAGTTAAGTGTTATGATTGATGAGTGTATGGACATTTCAGTTAAACAAAATTATGTAACATTTGTCAGACTCTTAAATTATGATGGTTTATAATTGCTCGTATATTGATACCAATTTTAAATTCTAAGTGCTTTCATCATTTGCTCGCAGGAGTGCTGCAATACTCAAACATGAAGTGCCATTATGAGTCGTGCCATGGTATTGCAGCACTCCTGCGAGCAAATGATGAAAGCACTTAGTATTTAAAATTGGTATCAATATACGATAGGAAATTGAAATTCAAAATTGTTAGCAATGATGATGTTTCTGCCATGGCTGGGCGAAACTCCATCAAAATCGACGGTCCAGGCACAAAACAGTGTAATGTCAAAAAGGCTTCCTAACTTTGGACATGATTGAAGTCGAGGTTAATAAAAATGAACATTTGACGTTATTGTACGTTTTATTAGGAAACACACAATACACAACCATACAATTGTGCCATATCATTCAAAAACAATTTTAACTGAAAAACATGTATTCTTTATTACCAACAACAATTTTGATTTTCCATTAAAAGGAACAACCATAAGATATATGTATTTTAAAAATATTGGAATAATAAACATTAGTTTTTAAAAGACTGCCTCAGTTATTTGACTTTAACAATTCACATCCGGAATAAACATTATTGTTCCATCAAATCGATTTCCAACTCTTGATAAATCTTTTCACGAACGTCTTTGCAGCCAGTCCTAGAGAACCTTTTTATTGGCTCGGGGAAGTAGGTCATCTTATCCACTACCTTGGTAACCAAAGCTTCCGTCTCGCGCTCGCTAGTCGAGTACCGAGTCTCATGCAGGACTTCCCGGATACATTGCTGCACGTGGATCTTTTCCAGGGAAAGAAAGGGCACATGCGCGGATATCAGGGCACTTGACACAAGCTGACGGCGCCAAACCTCGCCTGATATGTATAATTTAGTGTACCATATTTTACATATAAAAAATCCATAAACAACTTGAGGACAACCTGTAATATTTTGCAACTTCTACCAGAACTATTATTTTCTTTACCATACTTGTTTTGAAACATGTATGCTCCCTGACTTGCAGAAAATCGTCAATGTTTTAATGTGCGAATGTAAAAGACGGACGGACAATAATATGAGTGAGCAATACACATAATTTAAGGCGCTTTTTAAACTAATAAACTGAATATATAACTGCACTAGAAATATTATGAAATGCATGCTAGTTAAATGTTTGCACTGACTCAAGTCCTCGCGGCGTTCAGGTAGTGTCATTACTTCCTCGAGTTGCTCGATTGTGATCGACTCCCTTTTTTTATTCTGCAAGTTCTCTAATATCTTACTTGCAATTTCTTTAGCAGCGTCATTACTGCAAAAAATACATGTGCATTAATTTCTATATGCATTTTTTTAACTGTCTGTCTCCGATGTTCTAAAAAGCACAACATCTACCTTACAGTGATATATTTCAAACTCCTAAAGAACTAACGATATTAATACTCTAGCTATTAGCGCTATTATTCTTTGCCAGTATCCTTTGTGAACCAGGATTATACAAGACTGGCAATTCTGACCCCATAACTACAGCACAACGTATATGATGATGAGGCTAATTGAGAACTGACAAAGATGAAAGTCTTACTGTTGTGATTGGCTTGAGCAACTGCAGTTGTGTATAATGTCCTTAAAATAGTATCTAGCTAACTTACGCGCATGCTTATATTTTGCTCCTTTAATAACCATCGCTTGCCAAAGAAACAAATTCGTGGTTTTGTACAAATAAGGACATGGGTTTATTATGTATACCCCAATAACCAAAATTCTTCAAAATACAAAGAAGCCATTACATTGTTGAATTTAGCCCTTTTTGCGGTTTCCAACTGATTTTACACAAAATGTGATGGCATGGTCAAGAATATTCATATATATCTTATTTGTGATACGCATCCAGATACATGTAATTGCTCTTTTTCCGTGTTTTTCATATGTAAACATTATTTTATTATAAACATGCGTACCGGTATGCTTATTAACACAATACCAGTTCAAGGATTGTTTTTATAAAAGTGATCCATTGAGCAAAGAATTAAATTATGTAGGTCCTAAATGCCTTAAGAAAATGAATACAGCCTTCCTAGAGTCCACGCCATCCACATAGCCATGGTAGTCCAGGACAACGGAAGACATCTTGTCTATTTGGTCAATGATGAACAGGGACCTTTGACAAATCCGCACTGCTTTCTCAATCCTCTCGCGAAGTTTCATCTGAAATGCAACACACGCATGGACGCCAATTAAGTTGTGTAGTTTCAATACCCAAGTATAAAATCAAATGCATATTCAAAATCAAAACGTAGCAGTAATACAACTCTGATATATCGCGTATATGTTTCAAATGGAACAGAATTTTCAAAGGAAATACAGACCCAAGCATTCGTATACATACAGTATGCTGCATGTATTTTAATGAACACATTTACCTTTTTTGTGGAAACAAGGTCCTCTGAAAAGTCTTTGGATGTCGATATGAAATGGACATATTTACTCTGCATGCCCAGCGCAAACAGCTGCTCAGCAACGATTTGGCTCACATATGTCTTTCCGGTTCCGGGTCCTCCATGAAAAGAAAGTACAAGAGCCTTTCACGGCTTGTATCGAAAGTGACCATGTAACTGCTTCATCACCGTCTCTGTGACAAGATGCTGTCCTTAGACTTTGGATCGTAGAGTCAGTGACAATTCTAAAAATAAATATTGTAAAATTTCGGTATGTTGTTATTGTCCTCACATATAAACAAAAACATGCTTACAGTTCATTTCAATACATTGCCAAAATTGCCCTAATCGTGTTATGGCATGTTTGTGTGTTTAAGACTATTACATGCATACCATAGAAAGAGAAAACGTCACGTCCAAGATTCCAACTTATATCTCGCAGTTAGGCAAAGTACTTACGAGTAACGTTTGTGGAGAGCCAGTGATCATTGCAGCATTTGAAACATCTGCAGTACAGCCAGGTATAACTTGCAGCAGCAACAGCTACTATCCCGACCACACCGGACACAACAATGCAACTCGACACCGCGTGTATTTGAAAAGAAATTAGACAAATCCACAAGTTGTGTGCGCATTTTTACAATAAACCATTGAATCTTACACAATTTCTAAAAACAGTGCACGTGCACTACTACGTATAAAAGAAGATTTTCTAAAAATTGTGACACATGAAACCACACTTTCTACTTCCTGTATGGTCTTATCTCGGCTGACATGCACTCACTCCACCATAGCTATTGATTTTGAATCAATATATACAAGGAAAATAAAAAAGTGCAGTATCTTGTTTAACAGTTCTATTACACTGACTCCATGGTAGCTATTGATTTTGGATCAATATATACAAAGAAAATAAAAAAGTGCAGTATCTTGTGACAACAGTTCCATTAAACTCACTCCATGGTAGCTATTGATTTTGGATCAATATATACAAAGAAAATAATAAATATTGCAGGGCCCGTATTCACCAACAAACTTCTTAGACTTTAGTCTAAAAATTAAGAATACTCTTTTAATTGGAATATTTGAGAATTTCTTTAATTTTAAGTAAAACTTGGCATTAACCGGATCTGTGAACATCATTCTTCATGTAGAACATTTTCTTGATGTAGCAATTACAAGTGGTAGCCTTAATATATTCCAACGCTGGAAGAATTTGTTGGGATCAAAGTCCATTATTTATTCTTAAGTCTACGAAAAGGTTGAATACGGAACCGGTACTTGTTACAACAGTTTTATTGTCATACAGAAACAATCGTCAACGAATCATTTTAGTAATGCATGTGCAACTTTCTTTTATGTATAAAGAGAAAACAATAATAATACAGGGGTACTTATGATGTTGAGTCATGGTATGTGTGCATCTTATTTAAAACGCATATCTCCTTTCTGTACGATAAGTTTTGGAACCAATTTTGTGTAGACATTACGGTGTTTGTATGTTTTACTCTATCTTCTTCTATAAATTGATTAAAAAATTCCTCTAAGTGTGACATTATGACGAGAAAGGTACATCGTTTACCTTTGTCCTGTAAAAGTGACGGATCGATTGCATGGATGCTATGTAACACATCAGACTGATATGCATTGGTCATCTGCTGATTTTAACGTCTGTAGTTTGGTAACAAAGTTGTGTTGTTATTTTAACTTTAATAATGTCTTATTTAAGGGATATATGTGTGTGCGACATCTCGATGCGCTTGACATGCAAAAAGTTGAACAGTAAGTATGTTTCCTCTATATCTTTAGTGTGTTCCATTTGTTTTCAATGTTTATGTTGCCCTCCTTTCAAAACTTGGTTGTGTTTTTTGTGTGGTTGTTTTGTAGGTCATAAAGCAGTTGACAAAGGTTCCCTTTGCATATTAATATGTATCTAATCGTTGATATCCCAAATTTGTGCAGTTATAAAGGATGTTATCAATGTATCGAATTTAATTTAATGGCGCCATTGTTCTCAATTCCATATAAAGGTATTCAAGATTTTGAAACGTATACATCTCAATTCGCAGGTCATAAAGTTAGTGTATATATTTTACACCTACATTTAATACCAGGTATACCCTGTCATACCAAATTGCCATAAAATGTTTTACCACTCGCTGTTATTTATTTATTTGCTTTCTGTTCTGCGAGTATTTTGAGTTATAAATATCATTTATATTAGACAACATCTCATTCGATAACATCTTATAGAAACTAACTTCTCTACTTTCTTCGTTTTCGTCGAGTTAACACTAAAATGCAAGTTTATAACAAAATGTTATTTCAGATCACATAATATGATGAGCTTAGCGGACACGGAAGTGCTCTACCAACCCATTAACACACAAGGTCGCCGTGGGGTAATGGATATGGTGTCCGACTAGCAACCGGGAGGTCAAGGGTTCGATCCCCAATGTGGGAGCGTTCTTCAGACGCCGGGGAAACGGACTCGAGAGCGTTTCAATAAGCCTGAGGCTTTCTATGCAATCGAGCTACAATAAATAGGTTTAAACTTAACTTAAACTAACACACAGACACACATAATCGAAGGCGACTAAATATTAGGAAAAGGAATCGTTTTAACATTTAATTTTGAAAAAGTGTTTCTAACTATCTACGATTATAAGAACTTAACTTATATATAAGCATTTATAAAAAACAGCACAAACAATACAAGTCACCACAAAACTTCCAATTTAAAAATGGTTGCAAAAAACTGTTCATGACAAAATTATGACCAACAAGAAGCCCCATACAAAAGCAATATAATGACAAAATACAAACACATATTTCATAAAATAAGAACAATAAATTTGTATAATGTAATTTCACACCTTTAACAATAAATTGCGTAAGATTTTGTACTTTTAGCGGAGGTATTTTAAAACTGGTTCTTTTTTATCCGAAGTTGCAACATTTAGGCAGAGAGGTTTTGAGTATTTTCAAAGCCGAAAAAAGGAAAAAGAAATATAATCATCCTCATTCATAGGGCATATGTATGTTATGCGTACATGAAACAGTTACTTCAATACATTAACGTACAAGTTAAAAAGTCGCAATGAAATATACCTGTTTTTACTAAAATACTATCGTGCAAATAGCAACTTCCTTGTGCACGGCATTGCCGTTAAATAAGTTCCTCATTATATTAATTAAATGTTAATTTTGAGTTTGAATTACCAAGATAACTGTGCATT
Source organism: Dreissena polymorpha (assembly GCF_020536995.1). NCBI lineage: Eukaryota > Metazoa > Mollusca > Bivalvia > Myida > Dreissenidae > Dreissena > Dreissena polymorpha. The sequence continues at coordinate 58,886,453 of NC_068361.1, forward strand.
GACACACATGCGCTAATTGTGTTGGGTACACTCACGAAAAAGGAAGTAAGTACATTTTGCGAAACGTTATATCTGATCTGTTTTGTAACGGTTTTTCTACAAATAAATGCAAGTTAAGCGCTTTATCTATTTATGTCGCATATTTAATTGAGGACCGTGTTTTTATAGGAATAGCACCAACTTTTTTGAAAAACGAATATCTAGAAAAAGATAGCACTTACAGTTTTTTATTCCGGAACTTCAAACAGAAATTGCTCAACTTGCTTCATCAAGTTGATACAGTTTAAGTTAACTTAATAATAAACGACGGCTATAAATACACCTTAAACAGTAAGAACTTGATTTTGCAAGGGAAAGGTAAAACAAGAGACACTTGCAATGTGGTTGCACGAGGGCTTAGGCCTTCATTGGTGGCTTTTCTAAAGGTTAAGGACAAACATTATGTACGCTTCGTTTGATATAAATATTTTAGTTGTTTAGTGTTTACTTTTACTGAAAACGTTTGCATCGATAAAGAAAGTTTAAATAGGGCGAGTTATGTCATTAATACTCGTTCGGAGAATTGGTAAATATCATAGTAGGCATATGCATACTTATTTTGGTCGGTGCGTCTCTGTATACGATTAATAATGTTTAATATGGCATTAAATATCCATTTAAAGGTAAAATGTATCAAATGGAACTTAACATATAGGGAGCCCCGATAAATTTATATGTTTATGCAACTTATGTTTTATAAACTAAACTCAAATACTTAATTATGAGTATAGATGAGTGTTATCAAATAAGGTGTGCTTCGTTGCATTTTTTATAATATAACTGAACCTTATCGTGGGCTTTACGCAGTATAGTGGCAAACCACTTATCCAGTTAATCATATGACTTGAAGCCAATGTCTTTAGAATCATAACACTTGGCCATACAAACACTACAGCAAGATTTATTTCTACCGCTTAATTTTGTATAAGGACTTAAAAAGATATATAAAGTACTTTAATATAATGTAATATCTATTGTGTTTGTTGATTCACTAAACACAACGACGAGACAGAAAATTTGCCGAATTCCTTAATAACATTCGTTTGTCGGATATAAGTTTTATGTTGATACAATGACATAGCTAATGTTTTAAAATTAAAATGTGCTATTCGAACGTGCAAGTTCATTGAAAATGCCATGTTAAGCTCACGACAGCAAAACATAAATAATGTGTATGGATAATAGACAATGGAGAATTAAATGAACTTTCGAAAAATCTGTCATCGTACTAAAGTTAAAATAACATTTAAAACAAACCAAAACCATGAGTATGTCAATTCTCAAATAGAAATATAATGTTAAGTATTGAGTTTAAACTGTAAGAAACTGCTATCGTTTTGATATATCGATATTCAACGGTCCTAACTTACGAAACAATCAAAACTAAAGCATCGATGTGTGCATTTTAATCCATACAACAGCAATTGTTTGTTGTGGTCTACGCGTTACAAAAATCCGACTGACGTTAGGACGGAAATTACTGAGAGTGATGGATGGACGAAATAGAGAACGAATAATGGAAAAGCTATATGCCCATCTGACCGTTTGGGCATACATGTAAACAAAATTATATTAAAGGGATAATGGTGGCAACGCATTTAAAGGGACAAAACTATTGAATTGACACCAGTCAAGCGAATTTCTGTATTCTAATTGTACTATATGCTTTCATTTATTCATAGGTTTTCATCATCTTCTGCATCTGGGTGCATTTGCTCATAATACAATATTTAAAACATGTTTTGCTCACAAGTTGGGAAAATTTGCTTCAATATTAAAATGTATGCCTTTTATTCACAATATTCAAAAACACGAATTACACACAAGAAAAAGCAGCTCCATTCGTGTTATGATCATCATTGAATTTAAATTTATCATACCACCGCTTTGATATCTGCTTGATATAACGTTGCCTGATATATGTTTTATATCATGGTCAACAGGAAGTTCTTATATCAGTCATGTGTGGAGGATGGTCATATTACTCGGAATCATCTAAAACGTAATCATCTTTAGTAAAATCGAATCAGATTTAACACAGCCAACAATTGTATACCAAATTATTTTACAAATACTGAGCGTGCGTGCTAATGACGTCATTATTAACACGTCAAACGACAAAAGTCATATTCTTTCACGCTCAAACTGCAGCTTTTAGCGATTATTTCATTATTTCTTTAAAATCGGGGACGTAGACGTATAATAAACAGAAGCACAGAAGGTTACTGCCTGATCTTTTTGTAATATATTAGGCTCGGCACGAATAAAATAACTGCTCTGCAAGTCTCGCCGTTATAATATTCTAAGCCTTGTCTGATATATTACATAAAGATCAGACAGTAACCTGTTATTCTCTATATAAACCTTTTTTTTTACTTTTCACCATTGCAGGTGACATTGAATGGATCCAACAGCCGACCGATCTGAACGTTACCATAGGTGGTAACGTGACATTTCCATGTGAGGCTAGATACAATAACCAGCTCGCTACGTGGTTAACGTGGCGTAAAGATGGCGCTGTAATTTTCGTCAATGGTGAAGTTGGGATAGGGTTAGGGCTCAAGATGTCTAACCGATATTCCGTCGACTACGCGGATTCTGGTAGAAGCAACCTACGAATAACCAAAGTACAGTTAGAAGATGAGTTCAACTTTACTTGTTTTACTGTCTTGTTTGGCAGTAAGGAAGTTAAATTAAATGTAAATGGTAAATTAAATATATTATATCTAGAAATATATAACATTTTTTGATATTGTGATGCAATGTTGAAGGGAAAGTTAAGTAAACAAATTCTGTTTTATAACATTCAATACTGCTGTGTTGTGTCAGGTGACCCTATAAATACAATTCTAATGTATTTAAATTAATTAATTGTAATGACCATTTCTGCTAAACACATAGTTGTATTTTGAATTTAACTTTTTATAAAAGGTTTTAATCGATTTTTCGTACAACATAATTGTGTCAGCTAATTACTTTTGTAAAAATGAAAACAAAACATGTTATAACATGTATAAAATCTACATCTCTGAGTAGTGTCCATTGCAACTTTTTGTATCATACAGTTAAACTAAATATGTCATATTCATGAACTAAAAACTGCTTTAATAAAAAGATTTTAAAGAAACGTACCTTTAAGAGAGTGTTGTATGAGGCAATCTCTTTCCGTGTCGATAACCATAATAATCTCATTTATTTAATTAATCAATGTCTCTGTAATGTTCAATTTAAACAAAGAAATTAATTTGGAATAAACAATAAACTATTTTTCGTTTACTTTAAAATTAATCAATACATATAACACATATATGTATATACATTAAATAAATAAATATTGTTTACTTTTCTTACAAATAACTATATTAAATTAATATCTCATTTCAGTTCCACCTTATCGACCCTAGTTGAGCATTAACTCAACGGAACCATTCGTCGAGATTTCTGTGATATTATTGACTTGTTCAACTGCCGGCGGTAGGCCAACACCTACTATCCAGTGGTTGCGTAACGGACAACCCCTTAATAGTGCTATAGTCACATTGCCCAGTAAACCTATGGGTGTAATTTCTAGTCGATTGACAGTGGCGTTGACACGAAATGATCACCGGGCGTATTATTCCAGTGTAGTTTTCAATGCCGCCAATCAACATAATCCACATGTTACTACGAAGATGTTAACTGTGAAATGTAATTAAAGGTGTTAAGTTCTTTTAAGTAAGAATCTTTTGCGGTTGTAATCATCTCTTTTAAGTTATTTATATAAACTTCATTAAATTATATTATTTAAAGTCCATTATTTTATTACGCTCCAAATTGAAGTATAGCTCCTCTTAATTGCAACATTAAATTAAAAAAAAATCATTTATCCTGAAAAGCACAAATTCACATCTAAACACTTACGAAGACCACATATAATTTTAGTTGTCGGGTTGCCTTTCAACTGACATTAAAATATTAAAAAAAGGCAAACAATAATTGACACGATGTCATGACAAGTAAAATACTTCAATCAAGTTAACAATATTTGATATTAATTATGTTTAACAATTTTATCGTGACATAGTTCACGTCATATTTACACCACATACTCGCCAAGCATACGTTTCACTGCGACATATTCCCCGTACCGCACTAAACTGAACTCTCGTGTGACAATCATGTGCATTGTTGACGCCACCCGCCATATGAATCGCCTATCTGGTACAATAACAAAGTTCCTCGATCAGGCAGGAATTTATTATTGGTGTAAAGCTAACAAAAACAAAATACCAATGACGCGAACATAATAATGAGTAAGAAATCAAACGGATGCTTTATCATAAACAATTATAAAGAAAATAGTTCACATCATTCAAGTCAAAGCTTCAGATTCGAGCCTTCAGAAAAAGCTTATACGGAATGATACTTCCAAGGTTATGTTCTCCACGTACGCTTAGGTTTCAAAATAACATTATGATCATTATTAAGCGCGCCACGATTATATAATTTGATTAGTTCTATTTTATCTTTATAGTGTGTGACATTACGAGGATTTGTTACATAAATTATGAAATAGACCACTCACTATATGAGCACTTTGGAGGCGTATAAGCCTTTGATTTTTACTGCAAGTAATTCGAGCCTAGTTGATGATAACTTGTTCTCTTCAATTGTATTATTGTTTTTAATGACGGTATATAGTTCTAATTTGTAAAATATCAATTGTTTTTTATTTAATAATCGTAATGAAACTTTATGAAAATCTAATAATAACTATCTTTAAAACGTGCTCTGCTCTAAAATATTGTATTCAAAGACAACTAAGGCTGTTATTTCATTTTTGAAAATTAGCAGTTTTGTGTAAATTAAATTGAGCGAATGTTTCAGACCCGCCCAGTAATGCCACTGTACAACCACGTCTTTTTAGAACATCGAATCGAGGGACGGCAAAAACCTGTTGTGATATGGTTCAAAGATTCAGTGCATATCTCTTCGTTAACCAATCTGTATTCGGAAATAACAGAGCGGTTACAATCAGTTAAAATACACCGTCACGACCAGAATCAGGTTCATTGGTAAGCCTGTTGATTCTTCTTTTCAAAACCTCATAGACTAACTCTTAAGTTAGTCAATATGAATCATTTAATCATTCAAATCTGCTTTAGGTTCATTTTCATCCTATTGTTAAAAATGTGCTGTATAGTATTAAGATCTTGATAATGTTCAACATAATATAAATAAGTATTATCGAACACGAAACTGTAATGCAGTAGCCCAAAATAAATGTGTTTATATGTGTAATATGTTGGTCAGTTGAATAATGTACAAACAGATTTAAAGCTGACTAAATGATATGTTTTAAAGTTATGTGTGTAGACTTCTTTTGAAATTAACAAGAAGTACAACTAAGTTTGTTTAGTAAATTGAATTTTCTCCGTTATACTTGTAAATTGTGCATGTTAAGTTCCACTTACTCGGAATGAGAGAAAAAATCGCATTAGAGAATTGGGTATATAAGATGGCATGTATCGAGAAAAAGTTTGCATTGGCATTTATAGTTTGCTGGGTGAAGTACAATGCCAAAAACAACAGGTTTGCTTATGTTTTTATGGGTTTTGCGTTTCTTGAACATTTTTAATTTAATCTTTAATTTGTATTAATGTTTGTTAACAGGTTTCGCTCGTGACCAGAACCGCATACAGATTGAAGACATCGGTAACTACACTTGTGTGGTGTGGTCTGTAGCAACGTCCCAACCAAAGTCGCGGAACGTACGTCTGTCAGTTGAGTGTAAGAACTTATGTTTTCAATTTGAAGTCAAGCATCTTCCTGATATGAAACTTGGATAGTTGTTATTGTTTATTACTCGCAAAATGCAGTACAAGGAACATAAGAACCTAACCGTTTGAACGAATAACACAATGAGTCATATGTGACCACTCTTATGCTTCAGTAGGATTGCAGCTATTGTTCTAGCTATTAAATTTGATAACTTATGAAACATGGTGATTTTTCAGCTATGCGCATATTTTGTGTGTTACAGTCGAGCCGTTGATTAAGTGAAATGCGCGAGTGTCCACTCAACTTGGGGAGAAGACGACCCTGACGTGTATAGTCAATGCAAATCCACCGCCATTATGCGTCTGGACCCAAAACATACAGGTTATCCAATATTTAATTAAACGAGTGGTACTTTTCCCTATTTTGAACAGTGAGTCACTCATTTTTGTCACATTTATTCTCGGGAATACATTGCTGTTACATTAAAATTATTAAGTCATTTCGAAACGTTTGGCATTGTCATTGATCTGTTTCATTTATAGTATCAATGAAAGAAACGTTCAAAATATGTTATTGTCAAATTTATCTAATAGTGCCACGGTTATTATAGAGTTTAATATTTCTTCATAAAGAAATTTCTTCAAATATATTTTTTAATGCATTAAAATATATTGTTTAGAATGCCTCCATTTGTGTGTGTAGCCCCTTTGGTTAATCGGTCTCTGTCCCTGCAAACGTTTGTGGAGCGTAAAACTTGCTTTTTATTGTTCTCAAGCAGATAAATTGTTTGCTTTGTTTCAGGTGCTTGCCAACACGTCTGAAAAAGTTCAATGTCAGGAGTCCACGTGAATTATAGCATAGTACAAAGGCAACCTAGAAATGCAGTTGGTTACCGCTGGGGATTTCGGCCAGTACGACTGTCAAGTCACAAACAAAAAGGGGCAGACCTCTGCGTCCGTTCAACTGTCTATGAAATGTAAGAGCACTTAGTTAACTTTTAAATGTCATTACAAATTACCTTGATCAAATACAAACGTGTTCTGCAACTGCATTGGACCTTTATATGTATCATTCTAAAGAAAAACGCATCATGTGTACCAATTCTAATGTATTATTAATAAAAGTTGTAATCCGGATCTGCACATCTTTGGAAAAAACATCTGATCGGTAGAAATTAACGACGCAACACATGTTATGCACTTACGATAGTTTCAGATAATTCATATTAATATTTCTTTCATTTTTAAAAAGAATTCCGCATTGTAGTAAGATTTGAAATTTATAAACATTAAGTTTGTATCAGACGATTTGAAATGAATCGTTTTCCTTTTCGGTAAAACAAAACATTTGTAAAATATTAATTACCATATCATAAATGCATAACTTATGTAAAAATAATGTTAATACAATGTTTTTGTTCAAATTATGTACGTTCTTTTATTTTCTACATCTGATGTGTGCATGAAACAAAATTATGTCATGTTAAAAGCTATAATCATTTATGCGCAATCGCGCTTTTCAATTCTACAATTATTTATTTACGGTAATCTGTCTGTATTGATGGATAACTGATACATCAAATTTGTTGGAAAAGTTAGCTATTCATGGGTTATACAGTAAACCTGTTATTCTTGTATTCATTACTGAGCAATCGACATATATGCAATACGTGTTTGATCAGCGACTTGGCTGTAAACTGGAAGATAAATTTACACGAGAAATCACTATGCGACTAGTCGTGTGTTGGCCTAGGATAAAAGTGGTGACACAATGTTAATATGGGAAAAATGATTCCACCAATTAAAATGGACGAATGTTGTTTATATTTTAGAACTTTTGAAACATAGATTACAAGACTATTCAAACCACGTCTTCGTAATTATTTTGATGTCAAACTAGAGTTACTTAAGTGTACAATAAAGCTAATACATGTTAAACGTTTGAATAATTTTTGTAAAGCAATTGATACATACCTTATAAAAAGCTTTATTTTGAACTAACTTGGACGCCGACTTTGAGGACGGGACGATCAAAATAATATTCCTTTATCAAAAAGTGGAGAAATACTGTTTTAGTCATATTTGTTAATAAGTAAACATTTTATGACAAATAGTTACATGTGTTAATATAAGTGACAAAGTACTATTTTAACTTTTTAAGTATGTAAAATTGTGTTTTCCGTTTAAGCGGAAAGTTACTATGAGGGCAACAGTATACTGCATGGAAAGATGTCACGTGCAATTTAGGAGAACCGCAGCTTAAATATGGTAATGGAGTTTTCGAGGTTAACGAGACATTGTCCAATGACAAGTAAATGACGTTTGGATTGGTAACATCTATGCAAAGATTCCATTTTTGACGATGCTGCGAAGCATCGTCTAAGTTATCATATCATGAAAAAAAATGCACAATGGCAACCTATGTAAAAGACCGAGCCAGTCCGATTGAGATAGCTCGATTTTTCTAATCGGCATACCTCGCTGATTATCATTGATAAAGGTATAGGAAGCTCAGCTATAAATAGGACAGCATATTCTGGGAAAAGATTTAATAATAGTTTGAAAACTTTAATTTAAATCAGTTATATTCAATCCATTATATGTTTATAGGTCAATGAAACAACTATGCATTTTCTGTATTGTATTTGACATTTGTCGTGATTCAGTACATAAATTTCGAATTAAAACGTGTATAATATATTTCAACGCGATCATGAGTGTAATGAAAACGAATTATTTTCAACCTGCCATTTGTAAACGTTGAAGCGACTATGGTATATAAACAGCATAATACCCGTTTCTGTGATACTCGCTCTTCTGCGTACTTTCTCATTTTGCATATTTTATAAACTTTTCAAACATAAATTACAGAGCCACATCAGTGCACATACTATGTTTGACAATTCATTCGTTTGTTGGATACTGTTTGCTGTTTCAAACACATATTAGGTCATATCGCGAAGATTTAGTTAACCTTACCATGTGTTATTGGGCGAACTCACGTATTCAAGTGCTCTTACGACTATGTGCTCATACCCACTGTCGATCGGGAATCATCATGAAATTATTGCCGTACTTAACGAACAAACATGCCTAAGCTTATTGAATTAGAGAAAAAGAACAATAATCAAAAGAGAAAAAGTATATGTTCATGCACATGGGATTGTGAAACCACGTCAGTACACATAGCATCATTAACTTAGGAAAGGAAACAACGAAATATAAAGTTTGGTATGATATACACGTGAAATTAAAAAGCATGGTGTAATTAAAGAGCATGTCAAGTTTTGAACTAATATGCTGAAACGGAATGTTATAACCCACAAACGTTTTACTGTAACAGACAGTTTTTGAGATAAGTGATAAAGAAAATACACGTCGAATACCTTTTTAAAGATATTTCTTGTTATATTTGATCGAGATTGTAACCCGCCTCCCAGTTTCGCTGAAAGGATCAAGTTCCCCACGGGTACTACTTCCACTTACCCCCAATGTTTTTTTCGTACCCTACATTTTTCGTTCCCAATTTTTTTCGTACCCAATTTTTTTTTCGTACCCAATTGTTTGCTCGTAACCAAATTTTTGTTCGAACCCATTTTTTTTTCTACCCAAATGTTTTTCTTAACCAAATCTTTTTACGTACTTAATTTTTGTTTGGCATAATTGTTGTACCCAAAATGCTCGTACCCATTTTTTCCCTACCCAAAATTTTCGTACCCACATACACAATTGTGGTGATGTAGATCAACTTAAATAGATGCTTTTATATCAATCCTGTTCAAAAGCATCGTCACACCAGAACTGTCAGTACTTTGATTACTATTGGGTATGACATAATTTTATATATTAGAATTGAATGCTTTAAGTGTACATACATATCATAAATTTAGTAGAATTGAGTAGAATATGCAGTTTAGTATTTCTTTTACAAAAGTCATTGAATAATGCTATATGAAATTGATCGATACCTTTTTCAAAAATTAATTGTCAATAATTTGATTGTTATACACGTACTTCAATGGCGGATTAAGCTGTTACTGTTAAATATTTATACGATTAATAAAAAGGTTGTGCAAGTCTGCAGAGCGAGAACGCAGAGTACGTAACATACACTGGTGATTGCTTTACAATCTGTAAAGGTGGAAAATTCGGAATTCAAAGGCAAAGTAATAGGGTACAAATTAAATTATTTTCGTTAGTTAGTAAACGCGTCTGCGTTTTTAACATGCGCATACAATATGATAAAGAATGGTTAAAAGACCGAAACAAAATTCATAAATGAACCTCAACAAAGCAATCATGATTAATTACGCAAATAATAACAAGAAGAACAAAAAGAACAATATTTAAAGGATAACAATTGTTCCTGCTTATTTTTGGTGTAAGCCGTCAGGTTTGCTGTGCATCTGCGTCATGGAATCGTTAGACACAAATGAAATGAGTTGCAAAGTTGGAGACTCCCATAGCCTTTGCAATAACTGTTCGGAGATTTACACCCAAATAAACGGTAAGTGGTATTATATCGTAAATAGTCATTTGGTTGTTATGAACAAACTCTATTGAGGAAAGAACCCGTTTGCATGTCATCCGTTTTTTTAAATTACTTATTTATTTTACTGACTAAGGTTTACTAATGGCACACGAAAGTTTGATAAAAAAAGCTAAGAACATGTTATGTTTTATTAAAATGCTACCGTGAACTAAGTGAAACGTCGTTCAATAAAAACCAGCTATATTTCTATGGACATAATGATTTTATACGGACGAAATGTTATTGAACCCAGATAAATAGATAAGTTAAATGTTATATTAACTTGTATAAAAAAAAACAATGAAAACGCTTTATCGCTAGCAAAAACAAATTAGACGTACTTGGGTTAATTAAATACACAGTAACAAAATGCATGATGTGGTATCCACAGTGAACGCATCAAAAGTCGTTGTCTCTGATAATAAACCCGATGGAGATTGTCTGACGTATTATTACCCGCATTTCGAGTGGCAACCGTGCACAAGAACATAGAACATATCTTCCATGTGTAGCAATGAGACATATTCAGGTAGCATTTGGTTTTATATACCAAACTGTATGGTTTTAATAATTATACTTTACTTGTGATTGTATGCCGAAATGGTGCTTATTTGGTTTTGACAAGGGACGACACCGTTTATTAGCGTCGCCTTCTATTTATAAAATAGTTCCTGAAATTTCGGAAAGTTAACTGCACGAGGTACCACACTGTTAACACATCTCTTCACTATTTCGATATGTAAACCATATTTTTTAGCTCGGCAAAGTATTCCAGGCAATAAACATAACGCTTGAATTACGGATACGATTAATGTATCAGTTTCAGAACTAAAAGCGATTTAAATCGAAATAATAATACTGAAAGGGCCCCATTTAACTAGTTCAAAACATGAACGAACACAAATGAGTGAACATATATCAAATAATCAAAACTTTTAAGTAATGCTAGTGGTGTTCACGAGTGCCAGGTTATGTTGATGCTATACCAACATGTGTTGCAGTTGTATGCGTTACATGTCAGTCCGTTTCTCGTTTTATACATAAAGCAACCGCATAAGCGCTGTAATTTATATTGTTATTTTATGTTGGTTATTAGAAAAATAACTAACACGTAGAGGTACATTCTTCCTTAGTATCCCAAGCCTCTCTCATTATAGGCATTTCGACTTAAGCTACAAGTTTATTATTAACTACTAATCTATTGAACTAAACGTTATGTTCAAAAGTTATAATTTCTTTTAAAATGTTATGTGTGTGCACAAATTCATATTAGATTCAAATCTTATTATACTTTATTATTGTTTGTTCCTTTAGAGACCTGACAGCAAAAGCTATCATATATAATCCTGGGAGCGTTGAATGGTCGGTTGGGAATAAAGTATGCTTGACAAATGGACGGCATCCATCATTTGAACGCAGCATAACAAATGCCGTCTTTGGTGACCCTCAACAACAATACTACTCGACTGGAATTTTCAGAGAAAACATTCTAATAAAACTCTCTTTGAAAGGTTTGATTCTTGATCAAGAAAATATATTGACTTTATAATAAGCATTCTAGTCGGTTACACCGAGGGGCGTTTTGAACGAATGTCATTTTGCAATACGCTCAGTTTATTTTTGGCATTAGGCATGTATGCATCCGTTGGTTAATCGTGCATTCACTATTAATTCGAAAATATGTATACATGTTTTAAGGCATTCAACCCGACAGATATGTGAAGTGTTTATTTGCTTAAATATAGTTTCTATGTTGCAGACTGTTTTTCCCGATTTTCTACATACAATTATGTTTATGCGAACAGAAAGGATACTGCTTTGGGTCGCAGACAATAATGTCGCTAAAAGAGCGCTTTGTGTAACAGGTATACGCGGTTGCCATGATTTGTGATATGTGAATATAATATTCACATTTATATAAGTTATAAAACTATGTAAACCCATTGTGTCTAATTCGATGTAATATTCCTAATCGCCGACCATGAGAAGAAAAATATTTCCCAACAACTTTACATATTAACATGTCAGGAAAACTATGTTGTTATACATTTATATTGAATCGATTTACGTGTTATTATTGTATCGCTATAAAGAGACATTTTTTAACAAACGGTCTAATTAAGATTCGATGAACTCACATTTGAAGGGTTTTGTTTTACTCGTTTATAACTGCATATCTTAATCAACAGAAGTGAAGCGATTACATGTGTTTGGATGTACGTCATGCTAAATGCATGGCCGTCTAATCGACGCGTTCAGATACAAGGCGTTGGTGATATTCTCAAGATCTAATAAAATATAACCCATGAAGATAAAACAACGCTTAAAGAACAGAACAAGTATAACCCATAAGACATTAATTCTGTCAAGTTTTTGTATTTAATTATTCTGATATACGCGTTTGTATTTAGAAAATAAAGCAGTGGACCATTTAGAATCAGTGCGTATTACAAGAATGATCATGAAACAGTATAGTGCGCTACAAAGAATGGTAGTAGTTATGAATCCAATACTGACTGTGGCAATAAGTATTATTTTTTAAATCTGAAAGGATCTGAAAGCACGCCTAGACACCCAGAAACGACAAGGTATACCACAGAAGAAACACGCGCATATACCGCATCAACATATTTCGAGACCAGTGTGTTGCTACCCGAAGTAATTTACCTGACGTTACATCGACAGATGGCTCTAACATCAGTTTGCAAACGTCACAAATGTGCACGGAATTTGTTACGGACTATTCATCTCCAACCAGAATCGACGGCAAAATTGAAGACAATAAACACACAAACTCGGAAAGTATGTCTTTGTTTCGTAATTTCCAATACCGACACATTTTGCGTTTAAAGGTGCACTTTTAATGTAATTTCTAATAAAATATATCTTAATCTATACAGATAAAGATTGACATTATTTTAAGTGAAAAATATTAGGCTTGTATAAATTTAGCCAAGTTCATGTTGGAGAAAGGATGATATTACAGTCCACTCTCGTTATCTCGAAGTCGGCGGAAACAAGAAAAAATATCAAGATAACGAGAGTTCGAGATATCCGATTAGGCGTTTTCAACGAAAAAATGAGACGAAAATTTACCTTGTTTTCAACATCTGAATACCTGCTAAGTGGTCTAACTAAAGCCGACACCGTGTGGCATAATACTCTCTACCTGATCCATACGCGTGTTTACGAGGCACGATTAATTTTGATATTTAAATGCTTAAAATATCGTTTTAAGTATTACATAATGGCATAAACACATGCGGTTATAATTTATCTAAACTGTCAAGTAAACATCCGGTAATGTTGCTCTTTAAAGTTATGATGCAATTGACGTCCAACCAAGACGAGGGTTTTCCATCTGAACATGCGTGAAACACGTTCCGAAATACTGAACTGTACTTGTACATTTTGAAGTTTGAAATGCAAAGTTCAATCGATTATTAGTAAACATATAACTAAATGCATTTTTAAATGTCGTTTGTAAAAACAATTATAATTTCGTCCTTTCGGCAGGCTGTGTATTAATTGCAGTTAAATGATGTTAAAGTGACAGGCCTTACTCAAGTGTTAATGGCTAACGACATTAAACACGTGCGAATATTGATGCAATTAACTGATCCATTTCCTACCGCACAGAATCGGGAGCAGCCGGGCGAATCGGGACGGTGAAGTATCAAAGAAAAACTTTCTCACCTTTTGCCGACACTTGAACAGTCATTTGTACTTCGATATAAACCACAGTAAATACATGTAAAATCGGGACTCGAGACAAAATGTTATATCGAGATATCGAATTATTCGCCATAACGAAAATCGAGATATGCGATGTTTATTTATATAGATAAAGAAGGAAAAAAGTTGGGACATTGAGCTTACTTTTCATAGCGAGAATATCGAGATATCCGATGTCGAGATAACGAGAGTGGACTGTAATTGCATCTACGAATAGTTTATGGTACACGTGGTATATAACTCTTATTATTATTGTTTAGTATACAATGCGCAAGACAAAACGATGTTCAAAACATGTTTTGATACGTATTTGGAAATAAGGTGAGTATTTTAATGGCTATTTTTAGAGTCACTTACCGTAGGAGTAGAGATCGGTGTTTTAGTCGGTATCCTGTTTATTGTTGGAGGAGCCGTATGCGTTATAATATGGCAGCCGGTTTTGTTAAAGGGAATTATAGGTAAAAACCAACGGTATTATACGAACCAGTTTTTGTCCTTTTTATTTTATCCATTTGTCATTTATCATTAATTTTAAATTTTAGTGGTAAATCTTTACAATCAATATAACTATTTTCCGTACTCAATTGAATGTTAAGTATTTTTTTGCAGATAAATATATAAATATTATTAAATGCATTTCAGAGGAATATTGCCTTGCAATCGGAAAACAGGAAACAATACATCGTCAAAAGAAGAAACTGCATTCAGAGAAAATATGATTTATGGTAAAAGCATGGAGGACAATGTGGCGAACCAGACTTATTTTATCCTAGAGAAATGTGAGCGATCTATTAGCAACAACGCTGAGCATTGCAATGAATCAAATGAAACAAATATGGAGAATGATTATAATACAATACATGAGACAGAACCCTATGAGCACGTATAAGATGAGAGCAGTTACTATGATCACAAAATCAATACCTTACCATCAGGATCTGATGCCAGAAAACCTGAAAATGTATACAATAAACTAAAGATAGACCGACCAGGAGACAATGGCCATTTACAGAGACAAGGACTAAGCGTGGTCCAAAACCCAAAAGACGACTACGATACAATTTTAGCAGTAGTGACCCATGGGATGGATGACGTTAGTGACTATAATCATATACCACGCGCTGCTTATATAGCACGTGCCACTGGTGAAAATATCATAGGCAATGAAGGCGGCAACTACGATGCCATTAATAATGTGAAATTCAAAGTCTGGGCGACAGTTATGAATATGCCCACGTTCACAAGGATTAAATAAAATAAGAATCCAACAGACAAGATCAATAGTATGATTTTATATATTTTTATAAATAATAGTAATACTTTATGTGTAGATATACTATAATATCTAACATAGGGGTTTATATTTTCTGTTGCAGCAGTCGATTTGAGAACAAAATACGCGCTTTAACGAATCATAAATTCGTTGTCTCAAACAAAAGTCAATGCATGTCAATGGGGTTATATAGCGTACCAGTAAAAACTAATCAAAGACTTGTATTTTATATATATTGTTAACGTTATTGGCGGAGGTCAACGATTAAACAGAAGAAACATTAATAGGAGACAACTGCTTTATTCCATTTAATTTATTTTATATTTTATTTGGGGGGGAGTTGCTTGCAACAAAAACAAGTCCAAAGTTGAGTCAGTTTTAAATCACTCTGCTCACTTTCTCAGCGGTCAAATTTAAGCGAAATTCCTGGCATATATCTTGGCGTCATTACATTATTTACTGTTCAATCATGTGCGAAAATGTACATATAAAACAAGAGTGCGGCGTAATTATTTAGAGTATGTCTTATTCATTCCAAACTGTAACAAACGCGCGTGTTGCTTAAACCTAAGGTTTGTTTCCATTCTGCGCGAGTTATTTCGAACGGCGTTTAAATGGTCGCCATGATCATTGTGACTGCCATTGACCTTAATTTTTGTGTCATTTCGCCGCCTCCAACTCCAACATAAGCTGCTGTGGTTACTTTGTTTTGAATGTTTGAAATATAGCTCTATATACAACATATATTCATCAAAACAACTGAATTATGTCTTGCCCGAAGTAATTCACCGCTTTCTGCTTTTAAGAAATACCGGGCAATAAAATTGGCACGGTAACTTTTAAAATAACTATGGGAAATAATTTATCGAATGACATTGTTAACACTGATTTTATCCATTCATGATGAAGCTGTTGTGTAAATTAACTTACACTAACTTGCAATACAAATCTGGTATTTTGCCTTTTTTTAAAGAGACAAAGTATTATATATTTTAAGTATAAGACGTATATGGAAGTCTTATTAAATTTTCTAGTACACAATGTGCACACAGTAGATCGTTTCGTCTAACACATTTGAAGTATTGAAGTCTTCGCAAACAATATCGATATGCAATTTGCGAAAAGGTAAACGTTTTCAACCTAAGTGAATGTGCATCTCATTGTATGTATGTTGCAGTGTGTTATCTAGCGAAATGTAAAGTTTCTAGTGCTCTAGACATAAAACTAATTTAACATTATATTTGTTTTGATTAAATACAATGTAAACGCTTTTCGTGTCAACCGTTGTTGATTTCATTAAATGTTGACGTTCTAAAAAAATAACAAACAATACAAACTATGAAATTATATTTTGCAATGTATACGTTCACCCCAGGGAATGCGTGAATTCACCTTTGAAATGCATGTTATATACTTGTTTACCTGTCAACGCAAACAGGTGCATTGATAAGTAGTAAAATATAATTTTCCAAAACCAAATGTTTCTTACTGTTTTCCTGTATCATAAGAATGATATTTTTATGTTACGATTTTTGAAATGTCATAGTAAAATAAAAACACCATATGTTTGTTCTTGGAACGAAAGCTTGGTACGTCATCGCCAGGGTATTAAGAGAGTAACATAAGATGGTGGTCAACATGATGTTTCCAAAGTTATCTTCAATGGCCAATGCGAGCATCAACAAGTGAAGCTATTGATTTACCCAACATGCTGTGAATAGTTCGACAACCGAATGACTGTATAAAATCAAGGTACTGACAGTACTGGTGTGACGATGCTTTTGAAGAGGATTGATATAAAAGCATCTATTTAAGTTTATCTACATCACCACAATTGTGTATGTGGGTACGAACATTTTGGGTAGGAAAAAATGGGTACGAAAATTTTGGGTAAAAACATTATGCTACAAAAAAAAATTAAGTACGTAAAAAGATTTGGTTAAGACAAAAATTTGGGTACGAAAAAATTTGGTAACGAGCAAAACTTTGGGTACGAAAACAAATTGGGTACGAAAAAATTGGGTACGAAAAATGTAGGGTACACACTGGGAGGCGGGTTACATTCTCGATCAAATATAACACGAAATATCTTTAAAAAAGTATTCGACGTGTATTTTCTGTACCACTTATCTTAAAAAACTGTCTGTTACAGTAAAACGTTTGTGGGTTATAACATTACGTTTCATCATATAAATTCAAAACTTGACATGCTATTTAATTACAACATGCTCTTTAATTTTACATGTTTATCATACCAAACTTTATATTTCGTTGTTTCCTTTCCTAAGTTAATGATGCTATGTGTACGGATGTGTTTTCACAATCCCATGTGCATGAACATATACTTTTTCTCTTTTGATTATTGTTATTTTTCTCTAATTTAATAAGCTAAGGCATGTTTGTTCGTTAAGAACGGAAATAATTTCATGATGATTCCCGATCGACAGTGGGTATGAGCACATAGTCGTAAGAGCACTTGAATACGTGAGTTCGCCCATGAACACATGGTAAGGTTAACTAAATCTCCGCGATATGACCTTATATGTGTTTGAAACAGCAAACAATATCCAACACACGAATGAATTGTCAAACATAGTATGTGCACTGATGTGGCTCTGTAATTTATGTTTGAAAAGTTTATTAAATATGCAAAATGAGGAAGCACGCAGAAGAGCGAGTATCACAGATATGATACGGCTAATATGCTGTTTATAAACCATAGTCGCTACTACGTTTACAAATGGCAGGTTCGAAATAATTAGTTTTCTTTACACTCATGATCGCGTTGAAAGTTAATTATACACGTTTTAATTCGCAATTTATTTACTGAATCACGACAAATGTCAAATACAATACAGAAAATGCATAGTTGTTTCATTGATCTATAAACATATAATGGATTGAATATAACTGATTTAAAATTAACGTTTTCAAACTATTATTAAATCCTTTCCCAGAATATGCTGTCCTATTTATAGCTGAGCTTCCTATACCTTTATCAATGATAATCAGCGAGGTATGCCGATTAGAAAAATCGAGCTATCTCAATCGGACTGGCTCGGTCTTTTACATAGGTTGCCATTGTGATTTTTTTTTTCATGATATGATAACTTAGACGATGCTTCGCAGCATCGTCAAAAACTCATGCGAAACGCAACTAGGCCTTGCAACCACCGTCCGAAAGATGTTCGGGGATTTCATACGCATCATTCTAAGACACACTTGAGTGGTTTTGACAATTGACACACGTGTGTGGAGAATGTGATGTGATTTTGAAAATCTACAAACGTGTGCAAAACGCTTCCGTTTATCGCGCGTTTTCATCAATGTATGAAAAAACTCATGCGTAACGCAAGTAGGCTTTGCAGTCACCGTCCGACAGAAGTTCGCATTCCATACGCATCATTCTTACACTTGAGTGGTTTGAAAATTTGCACACGTGTGTGGAGAATGTAATGTGACTTTGAAAATCTACAAATCGAGGGCTGAACGGAAGACTGTTGTAACTCATATTAAACAAAGAAGGAGATACTGCAGTTTTCCGTTCAGCCCTCGAAATGTGTGCAACAACGCTTCAGTTTATCGCGCGTTTTCATCAGTCGAATGCGTCTGTCTTGTCTTGCGATCTGGTCTGCGGTCGTCGTCTGACGCAGTGTAATGTGACCGAGGTTTATAAACAAATTACCAAAACTGTGTAGCTGTAATGCAAGGTACAGAGCAGCTTTTACCTTTTGATAAATTATCCATATTAGCCATTGGACCTATTGACCTTTAGGGCTAGGACATGTAACGCTTAACGTACTAAATTTAAGAAATCTTTATGGAGGACTACTATACCATGATAGCGAAAATAATTCATATCGTCGATATGGTTTAATAAAAAATAAACTTCCTAAACATTCGTTAAAAAATGTGTTTACTAATAAGGTAAAGCTGACATTTTATGATCGATTACAAATAGAAAAAAATAAACTACTATGAAGACCATAACCGCATTTACTCGACTTTGCATTGAAAAGGATCAAAGCGATGTACATGCTGAATGAATATAATATTTTAGATTTCATATAAATTAATAAATAAATAAATAAATAAATAAATAAAATAAATAAATAAATACATAATTAATATATTTATAAATTAATTAATTAATTAATTAATTAATTAAGTAAGTAATTAAATAATACATTAATTAATTAATTTATTTATTTATTTAATAAACTATTTACTTAATATATACATTAAATTAATGAGCGAGAAAGCGAGTGAGCGAGTGAGTGAATGAGTGAACGAGTGAGTAAGTTAGTGACTGAGTGACTGAGTGAGTGAGTGAGTGAGTGAGTGAGTGAGTGAGTGAGTGAGTGAGTGAGTGAGTGAGTGAGTGAGTGAGTGAGTGAGTGAGTGAGTGAGTGAGTGAGTGAGTGAGTGAGTGAGTGAGTGAGTGAGTGAGCGGACGAGTTAATAAACTTATAAATTAATAAAAAAGTTTATTGTCACGATTAAAAAACATTATTTCATAATTTTTACACGCCTCTGTTCCTTCTTTGTTACGTAATCGACTAATTTGGATGCGTACGTCTTGATGAGTCTTTTCCGGATAATTATAACAGTTATACCAGTGTTGTCACACAATTACCATACGTATAATACATGCGTGTGTTTCAGCCATTTATACAGTATTTATCAAATTAAACAGCGTTATTGTGACATTAATAACCTTTTAATGTTTGCAGTTCATATGCAGCAATACTGTCAAATTCAAATTAAAGTCGTATTCGGTTGTTAAGTACAATAATTCTAACATTGTATATTTTTATTTTCTTGTTTCATGTTATGATCGTCCTGTGACAAAGTTTTTTCAGATTAGGTAAGCAAGACAACACAATAATGTTGACCTAAACTATGTTTTCGCCTGAATTGTTGTATGTCCTGGTATTTGTTTTATTTTAGTGTTCAACGTAAAAGACTAAGAAATATTAATTGGTATCACGCCATTATGTTTTGGAGGTTTTAATTTCCTTGCTGTCTATTTTAGAAACTTCAAAAGCATACCGATCAAATAGATACACATATCAAAGCCGTTCATTTACGTTTGATTTCGGCCACATAATCACAAAATTCGGTTACGAAATTATGTTTAGTTTTAAATTGTTGTTTAAACTTTTGTAAATAGTTGGCGTTAAGGTACTTAAAAGCAATATCTATTCAAATCGATGATATATGAATGTTTTATAATTAAATTGGAAGTAATTAATGAGATTAACGTATTAAAACGAACAACAAACGTTCAAGTGTTGATCATTATTTATCTTTATTTAAATTAAATTGTATCAACACATAAAGTATTATATCGCTTCACTTTGTTGATTTACACTTCCGCAAATTTTCTACCAAGAAATTTTTGTGTACCAATACACAAATGATTTCAAAGTAATACTTCCTTGATTTTTGTGAGGAAAACTCTATACTTACTTAAAAAAATACTCATCGAATTTGAGCACAAAATATTGAAGAAAACAACTTATTTCAGTTTATATTTCAATTCAATCTTATAGCTTCATCAATTTCTATACCTCGGCCGCCTACTTATTTTGGAAGCACATATAAGATAGAACTTGATTTAAGTATTTTTGTAAAGAAACATCTATCACATAAATGTTTTGTTTGGTTCAAAAATGTGAATTGTATGTAGATCTATAGTTTGAACAAAAAAAGGCGAAGATTAAAAATGTTATATAAAATGCCAATTGTTTTGAAAATATTCAATTTTAATCAGGATGTTGGTTTTATTAGTCAATAACAATATCACGTTATGGATTTATTTTACATGTGTAACAAACATTAAATGTTTTCAGATAAAATGATGACATGACATAATGATACGAAATTATGAGGTGCGTTAAGTTGGCTCGCCGTTCGACGTTCGACATTAGTTCAACATTCAAATTACCGAATGTCGAGCTGGCTCGGCATTCCAGCTCGACATTCAGTTCGGCATTCACATATAATGTTGTATGCTTATTTTTGAATGTCGAGCTGGCTCGGCATTCCAGCTCGACATTCAGTTCGGCATTCGCATATAGTGTTGTATGCTTATTTTCGAATGTCGAGCTGGCTCGGCATTCCAGCTCGACATTCAGTTCGACATTCGGAAAAAGTGTTGAATAATACTGTTTGAATGTCGAGCTGGCTCGGCATTCCAGCTCGACATTCAGGTCGACATTCGGATATAGTGTTGTACAATAATTTTTGAATGTGGAGCTGGCTCGGCATTCCAGCTCGACATTCAGTTCGGCATTCGCATATAGTGTTGTATGCTTATTTTCGAATGTCGAGCTGGCTCGGCATTCCAGCTCGACATTCAGTTCGGCATTCGCATATAGTGTTATATGCTTATTTTCGAATGTCGAGCTGGCTCGGCATTCCAGCTCGACATTCAGTTCGGCATTCGCATACAGTGTTGTATGCTTATTTTCGAATGACGAGCTGGCTCGGCATTCCAGCTCGACATTCAGTTCGACATTCGGATATAGTGTTGTACAATCTTTTTTGAATGTCGAGCTGGCTCGGCATTCCAGCTCGACATTCAATTCGGCATTCGCAAATAGTGTTGTATGCTTATTTTCGAATGTCGAACTGAATGTCGAGCTGAAATGCTGAGCCAACTCGTCATTCAAAAAGTATTGAACAACACTTTCTCCGAATGTCGAACTGAATGTCGAGCTGGAATGCCGAGCCAGCTCGTCATTCAAAAATTATTGAACAACATTATCTCCGAATGTCGAACTGAATGTCGAGCTGGAATGCCGAGCCAGCTCGACATTCGAAAATAAGCATACAACACTGTATGCGAATGCCGAACTGAATGTCGAGCTGGAATGCCGAGCCAGCTCGACATTCAAAAATAAGCATACAACATTATATGCGAATGCCGAACTGAATGTCGAGCTGGAATGCCGAGCCAGCTCGACATTCGTTAATTTGAATGTTGAACTAATGTCGAACGTCGAACGGCGAGCCAACTTCACGCACCTGAAATTATGAACAAATCAGGGTTGCTAGGATGGTCATGGTAGAAAGGAAGTACTTGATTTCTAAATGGTATTGCCTTTATTTGTTGTAAACAAATGTTTAATGTGTCACTTGTGTTGAAAATGTTTGCATTCAGTAAAAAAGTCAATTTAACTCTTAATTGGCTTAGGAGAACTAGTGACTCAGTATATTACGGAAATTATGTGCTTATTGTAATTTTGTTTAAAGCATCATTCCGTATGAATTGTCTGATCAAAGGTCCTATTAGAAGATACATTTTCAATAATAAACACTTTAATAATAATTGTTTGAGAGAATTTTTGCATTTAATCGAGTATTATCATGGTACCAGATTTTGGTTAAAAAACAAATAACATTTTGTTTTGAAAGTTCGTAAGCCCTTGTTGCCGAAATCATTCAAAATATAATTTTCAGAGTAATCCATAATAATCCAGAGTTATACCAAAATAAATTGCTTTATTAAACATTAAATAGTATTTCGGCACTCATTTTACATCAATTACTTATGTCTTCAAGAATAATTGGTTCATGCTTAAATCAGGAAATAAGTGGAAATAAAGTTTATCAAATAGATATCTACTATTATTAACGATTATAAATTAATGCAACATTTTGGCACAATACTGTATTGTATGCTACTTCATGGTGACAATGATGTTTATTGACTGAAATGTGTTAATATTAATTATTGTTAGAATTAACATCAGTATGAACAAAGATTGGCTTAACTTGTTTTCTGCGGCGAAACTTGTGGCGACAACTTTGTTGGACCCAGTAAAAGGCCTGGGAATGTAACCTGTAACGAACATAGAATATTCACGCTTAATAAGGATTGGTTTTAATCACTGAAAGCCATCCTTTGATCTTTTACTTTACTGAGATATTTCATCGTCAACAAATTGCATGTTGCGGAATGGCGCGGTACAATAAAAAAGTCAAACAGGACTCAAATTATGGTAATTTATGAGGGGAACTCCGACAGAAAAGAACTGTTATTCCATTGGCGGATACGCAAATATAATGTTTATATAAGTGAGGATATGGCTCATGTTTACTTGCACAACTATCTTTTAGAATTGTGAATACAAGAAGTGGTTTGTGAAAAAGGTAAGCGTACTTTATATTGCTGTATTCATAGTAAAATTATGTGGAATATATATTACTACTTTTGTGAAGTACTGTCTTGTTATTTGAAAAAAAAAAACAAATATAACAGTACACAAAATACCAAAAATATATAATAATATAAATATAATAATATTACAAATAGAGAAGCAAATAATGATATCCGTTGGTTTGTGTGTATTTACATTTTATCGGTGGTCATAAAACAAAGTATTTTACTTATTCATAGCATAACATTAACCTTCATTCTTATTAAGTATTATTTACAATTGATGCTTTGTTTTTTTTTAACCAGCGGTCATAGAAAACAGTAGTTTTACTTATTCACCGCATAACATGAAATTTAATTCTAATTGAAATTATTATTTATAATGAATACATGGTGTTTTGTAGATGCATTTTCGGCTTACATTCTGTCTGGCGTGTTGTTTCATCACGGCATGTCACTCGTGTGATCTCGATTGCTCCACGGTGAAATGTGCTGTCCCCAATTGCATCGACACATACACACCGCCGCACCAGTGTTGTCCCATTTGCAGACCAAGTAAGTAAATACTACCACGCGAGGATCATTAGTGAGGATCATTAGTACATGATTGTTTAGCTGAGTCAACAAAACATCAATAGATATATCTACTTTGCCAAAATGAAATGTTTTAATTTTCATATCCACATGCAAGCATTGCTGTTTCACAGTCATCCTGATAAGAGCGTCAATATCAGCGTCATCACCATCACAATAAACAACAGCATATGCCGCATGTGTCCCTGCCCATTTTAATTGTATACATTAAAGCTGTATCCCCATAAAACGAAACATTATTCTTTAAAACATATTTGTTTACAGAACCATGTAACTATAAGGGGCAAGTGTATATAGACGGACAGCAGTTTAAGGACGATTGCAATACGTGCACGTGTTCCAGCGGATCTGTGTCATGTACACAACTTGGTTGCCCAGGTATTACAAAGATCTTACATATGTGTAAATATGCTGCACAGTTAAACTCAGGAGACTGAAACGAAACGTCTTCTGTTTGTATAGTAAATATCCTGATTGTGAACAGAACACATGTGTGCCTCGTTTTTTACACTGTGTGTAGCGCTTTGTACTTAGAACAGAACAGAACAGAACAGAACTTTTATTTTCACCCAAGTATATAACATATACAATAAGGGCAATATAACAAAGTACAATTTTTATAACAATATTTTGACTTCCGATAATTTAGCAACAACAGCACATATTATCCAGCGAGGGTGGGGGTATTCAGAATGAGCATATATAAATATATTGACTACGAGAATGTGGGAAAAGTTAATCAATTACAAAAAAACACCAGATTATCATACATAGTGAGCAATGCATGAGAATGAAATAACGGTTCGTAATTGTGTAGCCTAATTTGTCGAGGATTCTAATATTATTAGTGATCTTTAACCTTAATTATGCGGGGTTGTCTTGTTCACACGTCACTTAACTTTGCACGCGCTGTTACCGATAGCAGTTTTCAGGAAAGAAAAATGTTTATTTAAAAAGTGCAGGTTAAAACAGTGCGTTTAAGGCGATAATGCAACTTGCAGTTGGTAGCTTTAATTTCTGTATTCGGAATAGTTGCAGACATGCTTTTTCGTGATTTATTCGCTCAACTGCACCCGCACAATGAAATTTTCCAATGGGCGAATGGATAATGTCGGAGCAACCCGAGGCCATGAATGATAGCTGTACTTCTCAAGGACAGAATAGATAAGGTACTACCGTTAGGATTAAGCAAATTGTGTGTACTGCATTCAAAAGGAATGAGCAAGGCCTAAGCGGTATCAAGAGGTGATTTTTTGTCGACTTACTATTATAATGGCTTATTTAAAACAAAACGATAATTCGTGAATCGAGACGGTACAAAAATATGAAAATCACTAGCAAAAGGAATTGTTATAAGTTATAAACTGATATTATTATTATTGCAATATATTCTTTTTTTCTTTTTTTTTTTTTTTTTTTTTTTTTTAGCTGGTTTTCCGAGAAAGTATTTGTTTAAGAAGCCAGGGTCATGAAAAGCAAATAAATATATGTACAGATTTTTAACATATCAGAATGATGCAAAAGTAGACGTAGTCATGATATATAAATTATCAGTTAGCGAGTGAAATAAAGGATATAACAAATTTATGTACATTTCTCACATTGATACACATTTTAAGTATTATCAAGTAATTAAATAAGCATAAACGTTCCTCATGCTTAACAATTAATGTTTTTAACGGTAAAGTGTAGATGTACATAGGACTGAAAATGTGTCATGTAAATTGAATTAATGGAATTTATTTAATTTCAAGTAGGTAACTACAGTCAACTTTCTATTATACTGGTGGTATAAGTCGGCTATTTAAAACAAAACACAAATTTGTAGATAGAAATGGTACAGAATTATAAAAATCACTAGCAAAAGGAAATTGTAATAAGTTATAAACTGGTTATTATTATTGCAATTTATTCTATAAATTTTTGGCCGGTTTTTCGAGGAAGTATTTGTTTAAGAAGCCATGGTCATGAAAGCAAATAAATATTTGTACAGATTTTTAACATATCAAAATGATGCAAAAGTACACATAGTCATGATATATAACATTATTAGAGAAACACAACCAAATTAATATAATACAATCATCAATTAGCGATTGAAATTAAGAATATAGCAAATTTATGTACATTTCTCACACTGGTACACATATTAAGTATTAACAAGTAATTAAATATAACTTATAAGCATAAATGTTCCTCATGATATATAACATTATTAGAGAAACCCAACCGAATTAATATAATACAATCATCAACTAGCGAATGAAATTAAGAATATAGCAAATTTATGTACATTTCTCACACTGATTCACATATTAAGTATTAACAAGTAATTAAATATAACTTATAAGCATAAATGTTCCTCATGCTTAACAATTAATGTTTATAACGGTAAAGCATACATGTACATAAGACTGAGAATGTGGCATGTAAATTGAATTTATTCAATTTCAAGTAGGTAACCACAGATTATACAGTAGTAAACGGATGTAAGAAAAAAAGTAGACTCTTTGAAGAAGCAGTAATGTAGTTATTATCATTAAAGGGAGACTATTTAGACAAAAATGTGCCCTAATTAATAATAAAAAGGATGGCTATACAGGTTTTGAAATGAAATTCATTTCCAAGTACATAATAACGCATTAGATCGAGACTTAACAAAAAACTAACAGTCAATTAGTGCACTGTAGTAGAACATATACTATAATTTGGTGGTCTGGTGGCATTTGTATTTATAAACAAATGTGTACTTGTATTGAATCTTTGTTAGCGTTTAAATTTACTGAATATAAAGCGTATAAATTTGCTTGTATTTTTAAGTAAAGGTAAGGATTCTGATGATAAGAATGAGCTAAGAGAAGCATTATGTGTGTCATTACCTAGGAATTGTTCTCTTTCAGTATCAAAGAAATCGCAGTTAAGGAGGTAGTGGTGTTCGGTGCCAACCTGACCCGAATTACATAGCCTGCAGACTCTATCTTCAAATGGGGTTCCGTCGTATCGGCCTGTCTCGACTGGAAACCAGTGGTTAGCAGTCCTGAATTGGAATAGGTAAATGTATTCTTTTTTGGTGAGTTTAATAATATATATATAAATTATACTTATGACTTGTTATTCAATCGGGAAGTGTAAAGGAAAATCGTTATACAACAAATGCTATTGCGATTCTGACCATTTGACATATTGTGTTTATCATTACGTTTCATTTATGAATCATTTAAGGCAACTTCGAATCACATTTGCCTTATTGTTAGTACTCAAACAGCATTTAACAAAAATATGCATGGTACCTTTTATTCAATATGTCTTTTCTGGTCTCAGTAAAATCGTTTTTTGTCTGACATCCGTCTATTTGCAACAAATCATAAAAAGCTCAATTTCTGTTAGAACACGCAGGTGTTGAGTGCATCATAACTTGGAATAACATTTATGAAGCGTCAAAAGTGGATTACATTAAATAATATAAATAAAACATGATAACTGTGAAACGGATTTCTGTAACGCATTTGTATTGATTGGTGTTTGTAATGAAAATCCCTGAAAACTAACATTTATCATCACATCATAAGTCAATGGGAACACATTTATGACACTATATGCGTTTTTCAAAGTTCCGAATTGGCTTCAGGTAAAAAGGGGATTTTCCTCGCTTTGATGGGAAAAGCGATTAAACAGATACCTGTGTCCAAAATTGTTGTTATGGTTATGACTGAAAATGAATGTTGGTCAAATAGCCGCGGTTGCATACGTTTTGAACTCGGTCGTCACATAGAACTCGAATCTGACAATACATGTTTTAAAACGTATTCTAAAATGCATAAAATTGTGAATTAAACAGTTTGATAAGTATCTTGTTGTGTTTAAATGACATAAATACCGTTGAAAATACATCAAATTACGATTCTTGAAACGAATGCATTTTAAATATCAGTAACTATTATACATGTTCATTGATACGAGTGTTTTCAAAGAATATGTTACCAAAAATAAGCTTATGTTTGTAAACATATAAACACTATTGATTACGAGATGAACTCATAGCAAACTGTGATTTTGGCTTTTTTAAAATGTATTTTTCTGAACGTCATAATAAGTATTGTCCAGTCACTTTTCTTTGTTCTTTTTTCCAGTTAATCCTACAACTTGCATGATTGACGGAATCATCTACTCAGATGGTAAAGCAACACAACCACCACCATACAAAACAACCCCCACAATCACTAGCTCCATTGCCATTTAGGACACCAGTACTAACAAAAACACCAACAACTATACAACACTACGAGCAACATCATTACTTTTACTTTTACACCGCTGCTACGTATGCTACTTATTTTACTACTACAGGTCATACTCATCTATATTGTTTAAGTCCGATATGTGTTGTTTCCCATGACACACGTTCCTATATTTACTTGTCTCAAGATATTATTTTCTATTATATGTGCACAACACACATTTATCGGTTTAACTCATTTGCAGCACCAAACTATTTAACCTAATACAAAATCAAATATGTAATGTTTACTTTGTCGTTTCCGAGAAGCAGGATGTCTTTGTATTTATTTAAAAAGTTAAATATGTGATGATTGTATTCCTGATATTTTATTGTATTCACAATAATCAAGAACGTTTTTTATTTCAAGAAACCATTGTTCTAACATGTTAATAGTTTTAAACCTTTAATTGATGATCCGGGCTAATTTATTGTTTATAACAATGAAAGCACAATTCTAATTTGTGGACTAAACAGTTTCCCGAATGTTATATTCTCCCGGCCGTAATGTGAGATTTGTATTAAGATTATATTTTTTTTAATTAAATTATATATGTATAAACAGGGGATGAGCTCCCTTGGACCCCGTGTGAGACCTGCCACTGTCGAGCCGGCCAAGTGACTTGTTATCCAAAGTGGCGATGCATGGAGAATCCATCGCTGAATCCATCGCTGTAGCCTTTTTGCACTCTCGATCGCAGCTGAATTCCACTGATCTGACATTGGTATAACCTCTCTCGACTCGAAATGCCTAAATCTACTACAAAGCTGCGATTGTCGAAGCATCTATCTAGAGACCATCTCACTGAGCTTACATAAAAGAAACAACTTTCCACTCCACATGCCGATATCGTCCACTGAGGTGCAATTGCCGAAACAACTCTCAACTAGACACGCCGCTTTTATATCCTACTAAGCTGTCATTGTCATAGTGTAACTCCATTTGCAATGAGCCATTCAAATTACATAGCATTAGTGTAACAACTCTCAATTAGACTCATCGGTTTAAATGCCTACTAAGCTGTCATTGCATTGTGTCACTCCGTTTGCCACTCTCAACTAGATACGCCGCTTGTATATGCTACTAAGCTATGATTGTCACAGTGTCATTCCATTTGCCATGCGAATTTCCTATTAGCTATCATTGGTGTAACAACTCTCTTCTTGGCATGTCGCTATCATTTACTGAACTCGCATCGGCTTCTTGTTTGAAAACACATTGTGTAGAACTAATGATAAAACATCTAACGACAATTGAATGGATTGGTGTACGTTTCCGGATAGAAATTCAACAATTATATTTATGTTTGTTTAGCTACAAATATCGACATGTGCTTATATATTAAAATACATAAAAATATAAACAATCTTGATTTTGAACTTCACATGAAGTGAGTATCATTATTATTTATATGTTATTAATAATTTTTATGATTTTGTCATTTCGAGCCCATATTTATTTATTTGAAAAATAATTATTAAACACACACTAGCATTTAAACATCGAAAGAATATATCCGTACAATACAAACCTTTCTAGGAAATGACTACATAAGGTAATAATAACAACAAAAGCAGTGCATTATATGAAGTAAAAATGAAACAGTCGATTATTGATAACAAATAGCGACGGTTTATGGATAAGCAAACTATAATGATTGTTTTGGGCTTACACATTAACGTTCGCAGACGTTTGAAAAGTGGATTGCAGCCCACGAGCTCATCGCCGCATTTTAGCGAGAAGGTACTTAGCACAAAACAATTCAACCATTCAAACGTTTATATTTAAAAACATAAGTTACAGATTTGTTGTTGACGTACATTCTGAAAAGTTCATAGGCATCAGATAATTAGCGTTCACTTTCAAAACATGAAAACATAGAAGAAACAGTTTAAATGTTATATTTATTCCGATGTCAATTCACGTTTTGTGCATTTGATTGTTTTCATTTGTATTTCTTATATGTGTACACTATCTACAATTTACCCGTATGCTCACTACTTCTCCACAGTTTCGCTTGCGTTGAAATCTGCATTCAGATGATCAGAAATGTTTTGAAAAAAAGTTAATGTTCATATTATAATAAACAGAATTACGAATGCCTTAACATTGCAAGCAGTTCGAACCGACACGAGACATCTCAGCAGCCCAAAACTTAGCCTATGATAATTGTCCTTCTTATATTCTAAACTCTTCCATATTTGGCTGATGGGGTAAATATAACGGACGCCGACTCCGAGATGAGGGTGAGTAAGGTAACGTTTTATTATTTTACTTCAAAAAGTTCAGCTAAGAACACTATCGGCATTCCTTGTGAGTATGTCTGGTATTTTCAAATAGCACCTAGCAATCAACCTAAATATAGTACTCCTGTCAGTTAGGTAGTATTAATCATGTCAATGAGATATTTCAATGAGCCTTCATTTAAAGATATCTTCTATCCAGTCTTGGCTGTGGAATAAGGGTTAATAAGGTAACGTAATTAAATCCAGAACCATTTCCGCTACAAACCACAAGAACATTGTTCAATAAGAGCATGCCGAGTTTACTAATGCATATATACGTGGTTCAATGTTATTAACACAGTTATTTAATTAAGAAACATAACTTTGTTCAGAAAATTGACAAATGAAGTCAAAGGTTCATTGGTGTGCAATTGTATAAAAAGATTGATTCAGAAAACCAATACTATAAACTCTAAAATATCGTGAAAATTCGAGCTCGATGATTTTCGATGATGTTTGATTTCCAGTTTGTTGCTAGGGCGATATATCAAAGTTTAACTAAGTATAAGTAAAACTGTCCAAAAAGCAAATGCACACAGTTTACTGAGATTATATTATTCTTTAACGATCAAATGCAACTTAACATGGGTTTTTTTAATGTTACATAAACCTCAATTCCTAATGCGGTTCAGAAAAAGAAAAAAGTGACGTAAGATATTTTGTTTTACTATTAAGTTCACATGCTCGCGACGTGCAGGAGCGAACATAACATAACTAGGCCTGTGAACAACCTGTCCTCTGATTCAGACTATACAAGGATATTGTTTGTTTATCTGATCAATTTAATTCAAAAAGTATATACACGACTAAAGCAGTGTATGCTACCTACTTTAGATAAGTATTTGGTATATTTATCAATTAATCCATTTTCACAGCTAATGACGGTTTAACGCGAACCGGGGGGGGGGGGAAGTTTTACTTGCGCTTTTTGTCATTTTTTAACTTTGTAAATGGTTATTGGATGACCGCGACATTAAAAAAGGTTGTGATTATCAAAAGCACGGAATTTCTTTATGAAAGCAATCATATATGTAATTAACATTTTCTTGATAGAAATCGAAGCCACAAGATGTAAGGAGTGAAATTAAAATAACATCAATCCAATGCTTTTATTGTTTCACTCTAAAATAATTGTATCAACATGATTAATTGTATGTCTTAAATCTCTGCTTATATGTTGTAGGTATTATCCCACATCGAGTGTGCCTTTAATGATATATTTCATTGTTTACAAAACACATGTTACGAGAACACGATTCGACTGGATTACATTTGCATAAATAAGTCTAACAGGATACAAATTAAACTGATTGATGAAAGGAAATACAACCAAATAAACTACGTTCTTTATTGGCGGATAGGCTTGGCTTACCTCAATCGTATAAACAGCACAGAGGTCGTTCTCTTGCGAAAATACTTTTAAACAAATCTGTTCAACCTGTGATTACACGAATTGTTTGGCGAAAAAGATGAGATTATTTAATATTACTGTATGCATAAGTATGGTATTAAGCTTATTTATATTTTTATTGTGCTATTTAGAATATAATAACTAATTATAATGATACAATATAGTGATTATTATGCTATTATTAAACTAGTTAAGACATTTAGTATTTGCCGGTTTCAGTAAGAGATACTGATTTAATGTTAATAGTGTTCATATCAAACAGCATTGTCTTGATTCGCCGCACAACAATAAATATAACCGCCAATACAGTTATAATTCGTTAATGATTTATGTCAATGTGTCCAAATGCATCTGCTAATGCAAGTCGGCCTGGCATGCTCGTTAATTACGGCATGCCTCACACGTCTTCCTGATTGCTGCCTGGTAGATTGTAGGCCGCCAGATTGCCTCGACCAATACACGCCATATGGCCAGTGCTGTCCTATTTGCAAGCCAAGTACGCTAATATGTTTTGTGAAGATAATATGTGATTCATTATTTAGTAAAATAATATTATAAACAATCAGTGTTAAATATCTAAATTGTTTATATTCAGCTTCTTAATATGGTTCATTACTACCAAAATCATTAGTATTATCATCAACAGCAGCAGTTCAGAAGCATCATAAGCAGCAGTAGAAGCGACAGCAAGTTTTCATGCCAATATTAATAACCTATTTATCTTGAGATAACACAAATGTTCATCCCCCAAGAAAACAAAAACTTAATTTTTAAAGCATGTGTGTTTTTACAGATAAGTCATGCAATTATAAGAATAGAGTTACAAGGAAGGACAGCAGTTTAAAGACGAATGCAATACGTGTGCATATACCAACGGAGCTGTGGTGTGTACAGAAATGGCTTGCCCTGGTAATAAATAAGTGGTTACATCTATATGAATATGTCGCTCTGTCTTTTTTTTTTTTAGCTCAGGAGGCTCAATTTAAACATTCTCACGAAACACGAGAACATGTTTATTTATTGTTTATGTAAATTTATCTGTGTTCTAAATTATTTATTTTTTTGCATTTTCTTCAAACGCATGCTGTAATTGTATATGTATGTAAATGACGATGAGCTTTATATGCTTAAGTCTGAATAAACTATAATGTTCGGTTCTGTTATGTTAT
Source organism: Dreissena polymorpha (assembly GCF_020536995.1). Taxonomy (NCBI): domain Eukaryota; kingdom Metazoa; phylum Mollusca; class Bivalvia; order Myida; family Dreissenidae; genus Dreissena; species Dreissena polymorpha. The sequence goes on from NC_068361.1 coordinate 58,919,693, forward strand.
TATATTATCAAATAGATGCAAATAAAACACATCGCATGGTCACTGTCAATATTGCATTGTTTTAAGTATATTATTATGTAAGTCATTTGTGTTTGAATCGAAATGAATTAATATAGCTGTACAAAACATGATATTGCAAGCCTGACCCTTTTTATGAAAACTTTTATTTCTGGAGTATATTTAAGAATCATTCAATGCGAGCTCTACATCATTGTTCTTATTTTTTGTATTCGAACAGCATTTAGCTATGCATGGTTGACTTTTTTTCTGAATAAGGCTTTGATAAAAAAAAATAATTACCAAATGAGTATTTTGGTCAACACCATTCTATTTTCTGACACTTCAATGCTATTCACATATCATCTTAAAGTAAGTGAGCGAAAGTTAAAGATGTTATTTTAATTAGATTGCGTACACACCTACCCCATTAGTCTGATTCATGGTTATATACGTGTTTTAGGTAAAAACGGTTCTTGTCCAGTATTGAAGGGAAAACGCGATGTTGCCGATTCGTGTGTCCGAAAGTGCAGTTCTGACTAAGACTGTCCCGGTGTCAAGAAATGCGGTTTAAAGTGTTGCGTTAACCTATGCCTGACACCAACACGTACGTATTAAACGCGGAGTTACAACGTTTTCGGCTGCTCTGAAACGGATTTTGATAAGCTTAAAATAACTGTGTTAACGGTTCGGAAACCATACAGCGAGTTTATAGTCAACCTATTGATATATATCTTGTCATGTTTCATTAAGGCACGTGTCGTTGACGATATATCAAATTACTGATGGTCGACTAAATGTCGACGTAGCTATATAGCTGTTTAACATGATTACCACATCGCGAGTAATTTTTTTATGATAAAAATAAATATGTACAAAACATGACTTGACTTGTGCAGTTTGTAATTATGTTTTGTGCGTAATAGAGCGTGCCTTTGTTTTCTTATTATTGCACCGAAATTCATGACAAACTGACTCATCTATAAAGAAGGTAAAGACTTTTCACCGCAACAATCACTACGATGAACGCTCGAAACCTCCGCCACAACCAACACTATAAACAAAAAGAACGCAACCATCACCAAAAACACAACATCAGAAACAAATACAACCACCACTACCACAACCACCACCTTCAACACCGGCACCACATCTAACAACAAAACACAGTACCGCCATTACCATCACTAACAACAACAACACTGGGTTTGATCCCCACTCCCCACTGTGGGAGCGTTCTTTAGATCTCCCCGATAGACATCAAGTACTGGTTCTAGTCCCAGAAAACGGACACGAGAATATTTCGAAATAGCCTTAGGCTATCGATGCAATCGAGCTAAAATAAATAGAGTTAAACTAAGCTTGATGAAACTAAACATCACCGCCACCGCTAATTAACAACACATACATATTCAACTGCATTATCAAAAAAATATCAACATAATTATCTAAATCAACTACTACAAATATATAAACTACTAATACCTACATGGTTTCCAGTACTTGTTCATTTAATTATACCACCACTACTACCTCCACTACTACCTCTGTCTATAAAGAATTCTGTCACGTATTATAGGATATAATCGAAAATCGTTGTTTGTATTGATGTCTGAACTGTCTACAGGTGAAAGTGTGCCACCAAACGGCAGATGTGAAACGGGCTGCAAGTGTCAAGCCGGTGAAGTGAATTGTTTGCTAATACCTTGTTTTCCGGATGAGCGTGAAATACCCCAGTAGACATGCAGACTTCTACCATAGAGTAAAACAACTCACAACTCTTTATATTTGGATTTGTACAACAAAACAAAATATCTCTTAACTTTTCAGCTACAGAACACATTTCTACTTTCGACATGCTAGTATCTGCTCTTACTATACAGATATACCGTTAGCATAACACGTTTCTATTCGATGCATATTTCAGCAACCGAGCTACCATTTGCGGATGACTTTATATTTGACATCTAGCTTGTGATTTGTATTGTTAAATATGTCATTTATTTTGGCTGTAGTGCTGGATTTATTTGATTTGCTAAAGATATTAATATTCTTTCACTTATGACTAAACGTATTTACTTTAATAAAACCATTGGTATTTTAAATTTTGTTTCCATGGTAACAAGAGCTGTGTTTATGAAACGCGCCCCCCTACATGTACACTCTGAAACCGCATAGAAACTATGTATGGGCAAAATTGTCCAAATATTGAAAATAGTTTAATGAGATAAAAAGGTAAATTTGATGACACTTTTCACAAGTATGCAAAAAACTAGCACAATTATAGATAAAATGAGCACTACTAGTTTCAAAGTAAATGTTCATATATATATACAATTGTGAAGCATAAGTATGTATTAGCAATTAGCGTGATCAAAAGCACTATTTCGTGTTATGGGAATGAAAAATAATAAAGAACAATGTATACCACCAAAAGAGATGAGTAGCACATGAATATTTTGAAGGGTGACTATACTGAAAATAGGAAAATTATTATGATTATCTTTATTTACAAGACATACATATACCACATGTATAACACCAACAAAACACACATATATGCGTCATCTAGAACATACACATATATGAAACCGAATTTTATATCATACATGGTAAAATAATCAAGCGTTACAACATCTTTAAATGTAATCATGTATTTTATGACTGTATCAATTCATAACTTAATTTGAAATTAACCTACAAGATCACTATTTTTATCATATCATGACCAACAAACACAAACATAAACTACATTGAACATAATTATATATTTCAATTTTAGAAATAAATAAAATAAATAATTGAGCTTAAGATAAAATTTTGAATTTTATTTCTTCTTCAATTAACGGTGAATTCGGATTAGCAGTGTTCGAAATAATGGTGTTGAAGTGTATATATTTATTTGCCACGTAATTAAATTTGTTTTCAAGAATGCTTTCAACAACAAATTGCTAACAAAACGACTTTAAGTGAACGTTTGTATATTCCAAAGTGGTTCGAAGTCTCCATGGTACGAGTTTCCCAATAATTCTAAATTTGAATATCAAGCAAGTGCATAATGATATCAATTTTAATATTACAAATTGAAATAACAATAAAAACCTACCTTGCAAACTGTTGTTTATCGTCGATTGTAGGTTAGAACTTCACTTATTATTGAACAGAAATGTTTACATTCAATGGCAGCAAAGTTTGAAAATCCAATTAGCCAGTAGGTCAGTGAACAAAGGAATCGAGTGGCGCGCACGCGGAATATCTGCTAGTTTAGATAACAAGAAAATCGCGCTTGCAAACATCCGAAGATACACAAACGGGTCAAAATGCAAATCTACTTATAAGCGTTTTTTGCTAAAAAAAAAAAAAAAAAAAAAGAACAACGTCGAATTCTATACTTAATGTACATGTTTATATTGTGTGATTTTTATACGTTCTTATAACATTCTGTGAACGTTAGGAATGTCACCTTGAAATTTGGTTTAACGATAACGTTCCGACAAAAACGTTGTAAGAACGTTACAGGAACGTTACACTTTTAAAGTCCACCAATACCTCCCAGGATCGTAAACATATACTGTTCAAATGTGACTTTCATAACATATATTCCATATAACGTAAATGAGTTACGAATACTGATAGTTTGATTTGTGTTACAACGTTAAAAAAACATCCTGGAAACGTTCTGTGTGATCATAACCTAAATAGAACTTAAGCGTAACGTTATTTGAACGTTACGTGCTAGCTGGGTATTTAACAGGCTCGTGTCTTACACGTACGAAAATAAGCACCATTTAAACTTAGACTGAAATGTGAATGCATTAAAGCCATAATTCAGCACTCGAAACAATATAATGTTGCTTGCACTAATTATGATTGCAACATAAATAACTTGCAAATGATTGAGTGACTTTACGCGAGTGTACATACACGCGGGTATTACGGTTTACCTAACAAAAACAAACATTTGTGCTATACACGGCCTTATCTTTTTCCTAGTTTCTTCATTAATGATTTTGTGTATTCAACAATAAGTATCACTTACTGTTTTCTAACACAGAACATATACTCTCGGATAAATGATCAATAAACTTGCGTCTCATGGAATGTTCGACTTCGACCTACTGACAGTTTGGTTTTCGTTGCAATACATTGAAATTAGATTACCTGCTACTACGGGGCTCATTGCAATATTGCACAGCTGTCACTTAAGATGTCATAGTCGGTGTAATCAAAATGGACCGCGAATGCACATGAAAAATGTATACTTATTATTCATATCACTTACCTGATATGGTTGGCTGCGGTTTACGCAAATATTCAATTAAGGTCATCTACAATGTTTGACTGCGGTCACCTGCAATTTTGACTGGGAAGGCACCATCAAATATTGAACTTGAAGCATACTAAATAGTGGAAGTTGGTCATATGAAATGTTGGAATGGGTGTTTTTAAATATTTGACTTGAACTACCTAAGACTTGTCAGACATTGGTCAATGTTGTAACGTGTTCACTCGAAATTGTATTCCTTTGAAACAAATATCATTAAATTTATAAACAAAAAACGTTTATGTGCTTGGAACATGTCGTTTTAAAAATATTTGAAAGATGTTAAATATACTGAGTTAAATTGTATTTATTACTAGTATATCCTTGGACTATTATGGCTCATTGGGCTTAAAGGGACTGTCCAATGGATTATTGTTTGAACAAAACATAAAATTATTGTTTTAGATATTTAAAACGATTATCGCCTTTGATTTAAGGATATAAAAACTCAAAGCAGACAAAAGGAAGTATAACACAAACCATCACATAAGCCCAATCGGCTGGGAATTCCATATTATATTTCAAAAACGCCGTTCGACGTTTTTGACCTAAAAATAAATGTAGCTGAAAATCAGCTGACAAGTCACGTGGTACATGGTACCGTCATTTATTTTTGGCATAGAAATAACATTATTTCTTAAGAAAGAGATTTAGCTTGTTGAGCAAATAATTAATTTTAATTGAATATTTTTGATCAACCAATAAAATATATTTCATATTTAAATCAATATTTTTTATTGGAAAATCACTTTTCACAAATACGAATATGCGGTCGAAAACTGAAAGCCATCAGAATTGAAGATGGTTCAGACAAAAACAAGTGCTAGCGCTAAGAAAAGACTAAAAAACAAGAGATGCAAGGTACAGGTGTAATAAAAGGAAAAGGATACTAGACATTGGTATTCAGTGTGATCGATGGAGAAGAGTTAAAGAAGCTACTGGGATTGAAAAGGACGAGAAAATGATGGAAATATTGATCGATGCGTAAGTCTTCTTCATTTTCAGTTTGTGTGTCAAAGCAACTTTTCTATAAATTCCCGTTATTATTTTCTACATAATGAACACGATTTGACTTAAACACACACACAAACCCTTTAAGTTAGTTCTTCTTGAATGCTCTGAGCTTTTATGAATACATACGTACAGCTCATAGTTCTTCTTTGTAAAATTAAAATCAATGTAAAAAAATAATGTCACACATATGTCCATAAAATCGAGTTAAATCAACCTAATACATTGTTACAAACACAATACCTGTTACAATCGACATTAATTTGCGTCTACATTGTTGAGAAATGCTCAAAACATAAAATTGATTTCAAATCGTTTATGGCGGAAGTTGTTATTGTCGATTAGAGCAAAGGGAAAGAAAGGGTTACACTGCACAAATTGTTTTCACAGTGGTATCTGACGATCTGGTCTTATGGACGTTATGGTAGCAGTTGAAATTGTATTGTGTATAACATTGTAGTTTGAATTAGGACACATTCTTATGACTGTAATTTCGCTGCGATCGGATAAGTGGCATGTTCCGTTAGTAAGTTGAATAATATCGGGCGTATGTTTGCATTGTAAACAAGTTGTTATTAAAATATAGATACTATGTGGTGTTGGTGTAATTTTTACTATTTTACTAAGTGAATGAGGGTTGAAATGCTATGAAACACTTTCTGCACCAATTAAAATATTTATTGAACATATTCCACATTTGTTTTCGGCTATTAGGCTAGATTATTTAATATACATGTATACATAGAAAATATTGCAGACATACACACACTCACACAAAGTATAAAGAAATGGAAAAAAGAAACACCATAAAAGAAACTAAACAAACAAAACAAGAAAGAACAAAGAAATGAATATCCATTGTTATAATGAAATATAAACACATACAGCTAAAAGATTTACAGAAAGCGAAAACCTAAGCACAATCGAGGGACACCACACATAATCAATTGGTCACTGTCGGCTCAGGAACTACTTTAAAGTACCCCGTGTACCCTTAGGTAAACTAAATGTTTCCCGGGTACGAATAATACGTTTAAAGGCACCCGGCAATACGACGGGGTTCTTATAGTATATTTTCCGTACACCGGGAACGGTTTAGTAAACTTTAAAGTACCTGGGGTACCATATACACACATACAGCTGATAAGTTAACATATATTTCCCTGTGTGTGATCGTGCTTATTGAAAGCGAAAGCCTAACCACGATCGAGGGACACCACACATAATTTACGCTCAATTGGTCATTGTCGGCTCAGGTACTACTTAAAAGTACCCCGAGTACTCAGAAGTATTCTACAATGTACCACGGATACGGAAAATACGCACCCGGTCATACTCCGGAATACTTTTTAAAACCGGTATATATTTTCTGTACCCCACATACTTTGCAGTATATTTTTTTAATTACACCGGGTACTTGAAGTAGTATCTGAGCCGACAATAACCAATCGAGCATAATTTACTATTGTTTAATTAAATCATTTTATATTTCGAGTCCGCATTGAAGACGTACATAAAGTTGAAAGGCGGTAATGCATGTGTTCATTTGTTTACCATATGTGTGTTTTGGTATATGCATGTATTGAAATACAAAGTGAAATAGATGTTCCATGCTTCGACCACCGACTTATCAAAGAATCGAATCCTGAACGAGTTTTCCGGGGATGGAAGTGTGAAGATCGTGGTGGCGACTGTGGCCTTTGGATTGGGGGTAAGTTACTGGACAATTAATAATGTGACCAACTACTCGAGCTTTCTGTAAATAGATTGACGAAACGTGTTTGTTTGATCTAGATATTACGGCATGGAGATGCGGTAAATTGAATACATGAACCTTGTTGATAATCGAAGTCTCTTCATTTATCGAATTAATTATAAAGTTATTGATAAATTGATTGCGTACAGAGCGATTAATTCATGGCGTACAGGGCAATGCGTATGTATGCATTGGTGAACTTATTATGTGTCGATAACGTGGGCATTATGTTCCGTGTTGAAAATACAAATCTAACATCTGGTCATTTACAGATTGACATTGCGGATGTTCGTCTAGTCGTCCACTGGGGTGCACCAAGAAATCCTTTGTCATACTGGCAGGAGGTGGGGAGGGCAGGCCGGGATGGGAAACCGTCCCTTGCAGTTGTTTATCCCTACGGTCGTTCGTTAGTGGGAGACAGTGGACTGAGAGAGACGTTTAAGAGTGTTGAGTGCTTGAGGCTGTCAGTATTAAAGACTTTGTTAACTAAAGAGATGGGTGAAAGTGAGTTATGCGTTAAGGAAGGTTGCGTTTTAAAGAATTGTTCTGTATGTGAGTGTGATCTTTGTCAGTGTTGTTTGAGGTGCTGTGCAAAATGCGGATGTGTTGATGTGATAGGTGTTTTGGAGAGATTTTTCATTTGATAATTGTCACTGATGAGAATGTAATGATACACAGACAAGAATAACAAGCGGAGAATATATATGTACTGGAATTTACCCAGAAATTTGGTCAGGCACAGCGGCAGGCGGTTGGTGTCGATTTCTTAATATACTTTCTAAATGTTATAAATCAAATTCCACACTACTTTGGAGCTACTAAAACACAAAATTTCATAATATTTATGTATTTGTCCTCAGTTCATTTCAGTCAAGTCATATATTATAAAATTAAATAACAACCAAAATAAACAGAAAGCAAAAAAATGATTGAAAAACATTCTGTGACCAATGGAAAATCTTGCTTCCAATTTCTTGTCGTTTATTAGATTGTATTCTGTCATGCACAGAGACTAAAGAAAAATGTGTTTTAGGTATATAGCGAATTCCGTAAATATGAAAGAAACTATATATATGTATATATTGTATCTGAATATATTAAATGTTGGTACTGTGAAGTTATAGTCGCCGTTCAGAAAATAGTGTGAACAAATTTTAGATGGTCGGGAGCAATCAAATAAGACGTTTGATTCCAATTAATTGTATTCATAACTTAAATTACGCACAACCGCAACACACATCAGTTACGGTTTATTTTTGAAGCAAGTTCTTTATACTTGTTTATTTTCTGCAATAGTCGTTAACAATTAAAATATTTTAAAGATCGCCGTGGCGTAGTGGATATGGTGTCCGCCTAGCGATCGGGAAGTCACGGGTTTAAACCTCACTGTGAGCGTTCCTTCGATCTCCCCCAAAAGACACCAAGTACTGGTTCTTGTCCCAGGAAACAGATTCGAGAGCGTTTATAAAAGCATACGGCTTTCGATGCAATCGAGCTAAATTAAATAGGTTTAAACTAATTAAAATAAAACAAACAAACAATTTGAGCATATCTTTAATTGCTCTACCTCCACATGTACCGGTAATAATAGATCATTATCGACCATTATGATATTACGACCATAATCGATCCCCATTAACGACCCGTAAATCGTTCATACGTGTTACCTATGCCCCTTATGCACACACCGCTGATAAAAGCGTGCATGTTTTGATTGAACGTTGGCCGAATGTAGACAGCATTCGGATTAAAGCTTGCAAGCTCTTGTGAAAATGTTAAGCGCACGCATTTTAGTCCGCTGGGCTAAAATCGCCTGGGGATATCCCTGATTATATGTATCTATACATATGAATATATGGTGTTCGAATATATGTATGAACACAAGTTACACTTTGAATGGGTTGTTTTTATATAAATCATTGTTCTTAAATCATGCTCCAGTGCTTTACTTATTGTTTTAATGTATAATAATGTCTATCTCAGAAGTCAATGAATTACACTCAATATCAATATTAAAGTGATAAGTCTTATGTTACTAAGAAGTGAATTTTTAATTTATGTCTTACCTTATTAAAGTATCTGATGAATAAGTCATTATCAATTGAAAGTCATACAACTTATGTTACTTATCAGTGATTACTTTTTGTAACTTCTATCAATTCCTAGTTTTCATAATTCTTATAATCCATGCACTACACTTTTGTTATTTTCTATTTTGTTTATGGCTAAAAGCAATTGTATGCTTTAGAGCTAATAAATGTTGCTGCTGTAGATGCTGTTGTGTTATAATTCCCTTACGGCAGATCTAAGGGTCATCGTTCCTGTTGTTTCTTCCTAATGTCTGTTGTCTGAGCGCTATTCATATACAATTAACATAAGTATTAATTAAAATTTGAACAAATTATATATAAAATTTCTGTCCATTTAAAACAAATATTTAATATTTGAAAATAACCTTTCTTAAAAACATAAATTGTATGTTCGGAGAAAAGCATAGGTAAACCGTTTATTAGTACATGTTGTAAACACACCGCATGCGTTCCTTTAATTTTTCTTTTGGTTAATAAAAACTGCTCGATATGCAAACAAGTTGACATTTACATTTACGCTTGACGTGTTTGAAACTTTGATTAAAATCTTTCTTCTGCGAGTACACCACATCATGTAAGTTATCTTAATTTGCTCATTATAGATATATTGACGATCTATTTGTGTTAATTCATGCCAGAAAATAGTTTATGTTGCTAATTTTACCAATAAATATCCGCCTGAAATCCCGGCGGGGATTTTGCTATGGTAAATTGCGAAACCAGTTGCAACCCCCAGACCCGGAGGGTCAATAGCTGCGAGTTGGATTATTGCAACTACCCTTTAAGTATAAAAGATTTGTTTTAGAAATGAAATATGCTTTTAAATTTCAGAACTACTTCTGAACTAGAGAGCTTCAACAATCATCTTTTGATGTATGCTTCAAAGCGAAATGCTTTCAGGTAAATAAAAAGTTCCATGTGTAAAGTGTTTCTTTTTTATTTTATGAACACATGCTAATTGAACAAAGGAATTTATGCTCTTTCTTTTTGAGAATTTACATTTTAATAATGTAAAAATGATGTACCCTTTGTGATAAGTCTCGTAATAAACTGCCTGAATGACTAAAATATGAATATTTTTAGCTCGGCTGTTTTCGGAGACAACCTGAGGTACTGTCATAGCCGCTCGTCGTTGTCGTGTCGTCCGCCTGCGTCGTGCTAAAACTTTGACATTTTGCTCTACAATCAAAGTGCTTCCACCTACAACTTTGAAACTTCATATGTAGATGCTTCTTGATGAGTTCTACACGCCACACCCATTTTTGGGTCACTAGGTCAATGTCACTGTGGCCTCTAAAAAAAAATCTGACAAGCTTTCAAAGCCGAGCATGGCACCCATTATGCGGTGCTCTTGTTTCATCATGTGATAGTTAAATTATTTGTGAACAGGATTTTTGTATTAGTTCACAGGATGTTTAAAAAACTAGTAGTAAATCAAGAAATGAATTCTGATTATGAATATGTCAAGTCATTGGTGTTGAATTAGTTCATATCTAGTGTAACATCATCAAAGTCCTAAAGGCAGATTTTCACATGAGTTGCGTTATATTTTCTGAGTTTCATTTCTAAATTATTTTTTTTCAGCTATGCTGTTTATAGGTGCAGGTGTCAGTTAGCAGCAATAGATTATTCAAAACACTTGAATCGTCCTGTTTTGTTGGACAAAGAAGGAAATTAGAGGTATTTATATTATTGTTTTTGCCCTGTATGTTGGTTTGTTTGTTTGTTTGTGTGTTTGTTTGCGTCAAACTTTAACTTTTGCAATATTAAAGATAGTAACTTCATATTTGGCATGCATGTGTATCTCATGGAGCTGCACATTTTGAGTGTAGAAAGGTCAATGTCAAGATCATTCTTCAAGGTCAAAGGTTAAAAAAACAAATTCAAGAGAAGTAATAAGCTTTAAAGAGTTCATCTCAACCTGTCAAATGATAAAAAAAAATCAAAGTGGCGCAGTAGGGGAGATAGTGTTTGTCAGAAACACATTTCCTGTTTTCATTAAATTTTGAATTGTAAGGATCAATTTACAGATTTATGTTTACTTATTGAAAGTTGTTATTATTAACAATTCAACTGAATTTACAAACATGATGTATTTAAGCTCAAATTTGACACATTCATGTGATATGAATAATACGTATACATTTTGCAAGCAATGCTCCTGGCATAAAATAACTACTGTAGCATGGTATGCACTGAATCAGTAAATTTATATTATGCCATATATATTGTCTATAGATCTTAATTCTCGGTTTTGATTTAGCAATTGTCATTTCATTTTTCCAAACATCATGTCAGTTATAAAACAATCTTTCAGGGGAAAGAGTGCACTCAAAAGCTGCTGGTAATTGGAGCACAAGACCTATGAAAAAACCCAAGGAGTATACATACATAACCCGTTTGATCACTGAAGTTACAAATGAATTCACCATAGGCAAGAAAAGAATAGGTGGCAAATGTGAACAGCTGTCTGAAGATCCCAAAAGAATTAGGTCAACTATAGCACCTGTCACCCCTCCACCTACATTGATACTTAGTGATCAGCATGTCTCTAGATTCAGAAAAGCGAAAAAAATGAATTGTTGCACAAGACGTGTTTGATATTCATTTGAAGTTGACGCAGAAGTTATCTTTGTTAATAAATATTAAGTTTCACATCTTTAGTGTTAATATAATTTTAGAAGTGTTTCGAAAATGTACAATCTTACATTATGTAATAGATAATGAATGCTCTTGGTTGTACAATGCAATGACATTTTTCAGGAAAATTTAATATTGAATTTAGCATAAAATATATTTATTTTTTTTTATATATTTTGTGCGATTTTTATCAATACATGTATACACATATAAAGAACACAATTTTTCTTACAAAAAGTTTCGTTTTTTGTTTGATTATCGATACGTGTTTTTCATTGTCTTCTTTATAGCCTGTATTTAATAAACCATTGGAGTCAATGTCTCTAAGCCTCTTATATTTGACCTTGAAAGTAGTTTCTTCTTTAATTATCGATACTATGAGTGTGATAGTGTATCCATATATGCCTCGGTGTTCTGTTTACACATTAACATTTAATACTTTTTAATGGACATACTCATTTGAAATGCAAATCACCTAAATAATTAAATGCCAGCATCATACACTCGAACCAACTCCTGTCACATTTCTATGTGCATGTATTGAGTTCGATCCATTTTTCAGATCAATATAAAACAAAATTTGTAAAACAAATCAAACTTCCATGCATGGGCAAACAAGTTCTTATCACACTGAATAAAATACCTCAATTGTATATCAATTTAATAGATATGAAAGACTCGGCTGAGCTAAAATGTAGACGGTCTGCACAGGTTACTACATAAAGAAAGCACACAAGATACAAAACATGGTTGAACAATAATAAGATACTATTTTTCAAATTTTCAACAGCAACATGTTGCTTTTTTATTGATTTCGAAATGTTTATTCATGCATTAGCATATGTTATAGTTTGAAATGTTATTTAAGAAACCTAATCTAACAAAATATCAAGTGTGAAACAAAATGACTCGAAATAAGAATAAACAAGGGCTGTTTGTAAAACTTGCATGCCCCCCATATGGGCTGTCAGTTGTAGTGGCAGCAATTGTGTGAATACGTTTTTTGTCACTGACCTTGACCTAGTGACCTGAATATATATAGGGGTCATCTGCCAGTCATTATCAATGTACCTATGAAGTTTCATGCTCCTAGGCGTAAGCTCTTGAGTGATCATCCGGAAACCATTTTACTGGTTCTAGTCACCTTGACCTTTGACCAAGTGACCTGAAAATCAATAGGGGTCATCTGCGAGTCATGATCAATATACCTATGAAGTTTCATGATCCTAGGCGTAAGCGTTCTTGAGTTATCATCCGGAAACCGTTTTACTGTTTCTAGTCACTGACCATTGACCTTGTGACCGGAAAATCAATAGGGGTCATTTGCCAGTCATGATCACCAGTCATGATCAATGTACCTATGAAGTTTCATGATCCTAGGCCTTAACGTTCCTAAGTTATCATCTGGAAACCATCTGGTGGACGGACCGACATGTGCAAAACAATAAACCCCCTCTTCTTTGAAGGGGGGCATAATTATGCAAAATTGTTAGATCACTGGGCCTTCACCTGGTATGAAGCCTGTATACTGGCCTGAAAGACTAGGAAACTTCTCCCTTATTAATTTAACACAACATGCTGTGACAATTCTTCTGTCTCCAGCAGTCAGTTTCCCATGCATTAAGATGGTAAATTGTCTGTATGCAGCATGTCTGAAAGATTTATTGACATCTGCTAGTGTCTCTGCATAAAAGGAAAACACATCTTGTCGATACTGCTGCTGACTGTAGAGGGTCATCCTATCCAGCACCGATAGAGTCATCTCCTACAAAGAAATTATTGCAGATTATACTATAACTTTCTTGCAAATGTAACTCCAATCAGCAGTCAGTGAGACAGCACACTAGACTATATGAGCCTTGTTCTGAGAAAACTGGACATAATGCATGTGCGTAGTGTCATCCCAGAGTAGCCTGTGCAGTCCACACAGGCTCATCAGGGGAAACACCTTCCGCTTTTATGACATTTTTCGTTAAAATGTCTCTTCTTATCAAAAATCCAATTTAGGCGTAAAGTGTCGTCCCTGATTAGCCTGTACAGACTGCACAGGCTAAGCTGGGACAACACTTTACGCACATGCATTATGCTCAGTTTTCTAAGAACGCGACTCATATAAAGGGGTGGAAAGGTGTTGATGGTATCAATGCCATGGATCAATGGAGTACAAAATATTGAAATGGTATGCAAACTTAACAATTTTTAAGCAAAAAAAGTTCCTTTCTTTACTCATGTAAAAACATAAATTGTATTGAATAAAATAGCAAGATGAGAAACAACTACACAATGTCTTAGAACTTAGCATCTTTGTTGGCATAAGCTGAAAATCATTTTAATAAGCCAATAATGATTCAGTAAATGATTTTCCCACATGACAAAATTGCCTTTATAGCAGGATTAATTTTTAAGATTGGATATTTAATAGGTTTGCATGGTGGAATATTATAGACCCATTACTTAGTCCTTGTTATAAACCAATATGACGCTGCAAAACTGCAGATATTCAGTTACAGAAACTTATAATACATGAATCTTACTCACAGGTCTTTGACTTGAGCATAATTCTGGGACCATCCCACAGCAAACTCGATCTTCCACTCTCTCGTATTGTGGGCATCTGTGACAAGAGCACCACTCCGGACTGGACACAGGTCTTGTTCCTTTTTCTCTTTCCTTTTTGATAAAATTTTAGCAATATCTAAATTCTTTCCTTTCGGTGACTGTAAGACTTTCAATTATTTCCGGAAATTACACAGTTAAACTCAGTACCAAATTCAAGAATCAGTATAACACAAAAGTAATCAATTAACCCTAAACATTAACTGATCTTGAGAGATTGGATATTAATAACTAGTGCATATCTGTCACTGAAATTCAATTATAAAATCCTCAGGGTAAAAATATGACCACATGAAATAAAATTATGATTATTTCAGAATTTACCCTCAATTAAGTATTGACTTCAGCTGGAGTTTCACTTCTTTATATTGATATCAAAATTTAAAAAAACAGCACTAAATGATATTAAAGCAAATTCTAGTGAGTCGGTGCAAAAAAGCTTTGTTTTTTGACAATGTTTAAATAAAAATCTACATTGCCACAGAAAGTTTTAGAAAAGAGAACACAACAATAACTTGCAGTTTTTTGTGAAAAAATAAGTCTCCCTCACAAAGTTCTTCATGAGCAAAATGGCCAGTTTTCTATTAGAGTCTCAAACAAACTAGGTGTAAGGAGCAGAATTTATGGTGAACAAATAACTATTTGGCATATAACATTATTGGAAATGACTTCAGTGATACTGAAATTATACTTAATACAGTGCTACCTTTCCAAAGTAGCCCTTACTTGAGGGCAAGAACGGGGGAGACATAATGATCAAATGATTGTTTAATTATGTATTGTTATTATTCCAATCTACATGTATGCTTATTAATCTGTTATAAGCTTTAAACTAGAATTCTTCTGTCTATATTTTCAACAAACACGAAAAAGAAACCTTAGATATTTTTTCTTTCTTTAACAGCGCCCTTTCACTTTTTTACTTCCTCTTTTCCTTCCCTTTCATTTGGTTCTTAAATCATCCTAAAAAAGATTTAACATGACATGTTTGAAAAAAATACATGATTTAATTTCAATTAGCCTGTCCAAACATATACAAAGTTGTAAGGTATGCATTTCAGGTATGTTGTTGTTTCAAGTTTATCTTACGAGTAACTTCATATCATATGGACTGCATAGAATGTGTTTTCATATAATACTGTAAATGAATGAACGGACAAACGAAGGAGCGAAAAAAAAATGAAAGATGCATTTTAAACAGCACTGACACTTATGATTATGCATGAACTGACTTTTTAGGATTTAAAACAGCCCTACCACTCTATTGATTATTCGACAAGAAACATTTTCAGGACTATGTATATATGTTTCTCTAAAACACGTAGAGGAAACAGTAAAATTATGATTTTATAAATAATTGTAATTCAAATAATTTTAGTTACCTCTATCTCACTGAGTTGTTCTCCTTCAGACTCATCAGAACTTGAAGGAACAAAAGCCAGTACAGGTTCCTAAATATAAATAAACATCCAGGAGTTACATATTGCAATGCAACAAATATAAATAGCCAAGTAATAAGATATAAATAAATAACACCTCATCAGAAAAAGATGTAGAAGTTTGGACTTCCAACTTTTTCAGGTAGTGAAAGTTTGTTACAAGTTTGTATTTCCAAGAAAACCTTATAAAGATATGAAGTATAATTAGTGCAAATATTCTGCTGTGATCATTTATAAAAGTGTTATGTTGAAATAAACAAAAAAATTATCTAAGCACCCACTTGGTTCCAGGTGAATCACTTAAAAGATGAGGTTAAATGTTAGAATGAGAAGTATAAAATATAACTCACTCACTGCACTTAATCATCAAATTAAAGCAAGTCTTACATCGTCAGACGTGCTATGGTGTTCCAGTGTCCCCTTAGTTGTTGTTGCTAATGTATCAACTTTCTGGATCTTTCTTGCAGGACGTTTTCCTTTACCCTTCTGTAGACTTGAATCCTGAGTGTAACAAATAAAACATCATGCATTTGATAAAAACCAAGTAATGCAGAAAATCTAATAAATAAGAGCAAAAAGAGTAACCCTAAAATGACAAAAACATGATGTCAATGCCATGACCTGCATTTCTTGATTAACTACATGTTATTTGCAACCACAGCCTACATCCACAGATTTCAGACCTAAATATTGTGAAGAAAAGCAATAAGTCCTACTATACTAAGCCAAGGTTGCTGTTCAACTCTCAGGCCTTTACAATAATAGTTCTAACTTGTAAATCATAATGGGTTATAGTAAAACCTGCATTTGTCAACACAGAGCGGACAAGGGTGATATTATTATTTCTTCTTAGTTCGGCTGGTCACAAATAGATATACATAATGCACTATACCCCTCCGGTTGACCAGGTGGGAGAATTTATCAAATAACTGGCATATAATTAAAATGTGTACACACAACAGCATTAAAATGAACTTACTGAATCTGTGTCCTGAAAATACAACAACATTCTCTTAGATGGCTGTCCCACGCGTTTACTTCTTCTCATCTCTCCCTCTGTTTTGGCCTAAATAAAAAAACATAAACACAAATACACTGACTTATTTGTGCTTTAGGATCTGGATACGAATTTACTGTGGAAGAATCCACTGGCTTCTATTAGCAAAATTTAAAAGTTAATGAAAAACGTACATTGCAAAATAAACTACACAAAATTCAAAAGTCAAAACGAGAAAATCATAAAATCAAAATACGTTAAATTGATTCTCATGTTCATGCATTCGAGTCGTCTACTATCGTCTAATTTGTAAACCAGCGACATTTAGCATCGAATTGCAAGGTAAAGACCAACAATTCGCTACCATTCAACGGCAGATAAACTCATCTTGTTGAATTAAATAAAATCAGATCGGAATCTTAATAAATTACATTTTATTAAATCAATAAAACCATATTTTCTTACTGGTTCGCTAATTGTTGATTTCGAAGCCTCCGCCATTTTGTTTGTTTGTGTCTGAATCACGTGACACGAAGCGCGAAATACAAATAGAAAGGGATTTCCAAAGGTAGACGCAAACGTCGTTATACAAGTTGGCTGTTGCTCTTTAGTTTTGTAGTTTTTAGCAAAAGTTTGAGTTGAATATGGTTCAAATTAACGAATGTTAATAATTAATCTCAAAATAATAGCTTTCTAAATTCAGTTAACTATTCAATTGGACAGTCCCTTTAATAAAGAATATTTCATAACTTTATTATATCCATCATCGTCGGTTGTTTATGAGGAATGCTTTTTCAAGACGTTGGCAGTCAAACAGTAATGTCCAAGCTCTTCGAAATGCCTTTAAACGGATATTTAAACGAATGGCTGCATTGATGAAGACGTATCATCGACTTAAGGCTAATGGTAATTATGTTCCAGGTAATGGGCACAGGCACCGGGTTCCAAAAGCACCGTAAGTGAATCGATTATGTATCACTTAAAATATATCGTTCACATTTTTAATACCACGAATCAATATACTATTAGTTGTTTTATGTACAAACATTTATTATTTAAGCAATTTTTAAACAACGTATGTTCTAATACACAAAAGGCCATACAAACACAAAAACAAAGTTCAATAAAGTGTTGCAGTTATGTTTAAACAAAAATTATTACAGATGTTCTTAGAATGTTTCCCCTTGAGAATATATGTTGAAACAGCGCATCTGTTTTAATGTAATTCGCTTCAAAACTGTCTGACGCATTTATTCTCCGAATGTCCGTGGGGCCATTCTTCCGGAGAGAAGATTTCATTGCCAATGAATTTGGCTGTCCTTGTTCGCATTCCATTTATCACTGAATCTAGTTATCAATTAGAACATGAGTCAGTGTACATACAATGTTACTTTCGTGCGCAAACCATACTTTGAACAGCATTAAATGATCGCAATGGAAAATTGTCGAATGGCTTGTGAATAGTCTACGAACTTTGACGTTAATTCACTACTGCTATTTATTCAATATATACATATGTTTTGTTCTTTGTTTTTTTCTTTTAAATTGCATAACTCTATAACAAGATACTAAGTTTTAACTTTATGAATCTACACCGAACATAATGAGGCAGTGCAGAGTATACGAACTTTAACTCTAAGGTATGCATTTGATAATGCCTTGTGCAGATCAAAACTCAAATAAGAATTAAAGGCATTTAACTGAAAGTTTACATATCATACTTCTTTCTGGAGGAATTTAGAGAAATTGCTATTTTTAATTATGTATTTTTTGTAACAAATAAATGTGTGGTTTCTACTTTGAATGTTACAATCACATGTTTGGTCAAAACAAAACTAGATCACTGGTGCATTCGAAACTTACAGCGAACGCACATGTTTTTATACAACGTTTATCAGACGATTTCGATGAATAAACTGTCCTCGAAAAATTTTCAAATTAAATTATCATCGCCAATGTATATATATATATATATATATATATATATATATATATATATATATATATATACATGCGTGTAACGAATCGCGATGTTGTTTCATATTTTTATTTTTTCTTCCAACTCACCTTTACGGATGGAGGAGTTTTGGTGCTTTGAATATGCTGTTATATTTTTTAAACAGTTAATGGTAAGTATTCTCAAAAACATCTCACGGTCTTTAAATTGTTTTAGAATGATGTTTTTAATTAGTTCAATATGTTAGCCAAAAGACGCAAACTCTGTTTCAATGGTTCATGTAACATTAATTTAATATTTTGTACAATCTGTTATAAGTTCGTAATAATTTTAATGAGCATTATATATTTTGAATTAATTGATTTACTTATTGATTTATTGCTATGTTCCGGGCGTACTCGTTGGTCATGTACACCATGTAAGAGATGCAATTTCTACACATAAAGCTTTGGCATGTAATTTTGCATTAGTGTCTTACAGCAAACTGTTCTATGTGTTTATATGTGTTATCTACGTGTATGACAACATGCATGAGCTAGTGATTTAAAAAAGGAGGGCAAATGCATTCTATTAGTATACGAACTTTAACTCTAAGGTATGCATTTGATTATGCCTTGTGCAGATCAAAACTCAAATAAGAATTAAAGGCATTTAACTGAAAGTTTACATATCATACTTCTTTCTGGAGGAATTTAGAGAAATTGCTATTTTTAATAATGTATTTTTTGTAACAAATAAATGTGTGTTTTCCACTTTGAATGTTACAATCACATGTTTGGTCAAAACAAAACTAGATCACTGGTGCATTCGAAACTTACAGCGAACGCACATGTTTTTATACAACGTTTATCAGACGATTTCGATGAATAAACTGTCCTCTAAAAATTTTCAAATTAAATTATCATCGCCAATGTATATATATATATATATATATATATACATGCGTGTAACGAATCGCGATGTTGTTTCATATTTTTATTTTTTCTTCCAACTCACCTTTACGGATGGAGGAGTTTTGGTGCTTTGAATATGCTGTTATATTTTTTAAACAGTTAATGGTAAGTATTCTCAAAAACATCTCACGGTCTTTAAATTGTTTTAGAATGATGTTTTTAATTAGTTCAATATGTTAGCCAAAAGACGCAAACTCTGTTTCAATGGTTCATGTAACATTAATTTAATATTTTGTACAATCTGTTATAAGTTCGTAATAATTTTAACGAGCATTATATATTTTGAATTAATTGATTTACTTATTGATTTATTGCTATGTTCCGGACGTACTCGTTGGTCATGTACACCATGTAAGAGATGCAATTTCTACACATAAAGCTTTGGCATGTAATTTTGCATTAGTGTCTTACAGCAAACTGTTCTATGTATTTATATGTGTTATCTACGTGTATGACAACATGCATGAGCTAGTGATTTAAAAAATGAGGTCAAATGCATTCTATTAAAATTATGGTTTTCTTTAACTCGTTTGAGTCAATGCTAGTTGTGTTATTTAGAAAACAAAAATGTCGCGAATTAGATATTCATGCTTCAAAACAACTCAAATAATTAAGATCTTATAACAACTTACTTCAATACTCACTTTCAAATCTGATATGTATTTTCATCCCATTTTAGGCAATCAATGCGGTCATTATTAAAATGTCTTGTAACAAAAATGTCGCGAATTAGATATTCATGATTCAAAACAACTCAAATAATTAAGATCTTATAACAACTTACTTCAATACTCACTTTCAAATCTGATATGTATTTTCATCCCATTTTAGGCAATCAATGCGGTCATTATTAAAATAAAGAAACAAACAAGTGCAACTGGTCTTATTAAACAACGTGCGATAAATTTGGAGTTATGATTCATTTTTATAATATATAAGCACAACACCTGACTGCACATTTTTTAATGATAAAAAATTCCAATAATCTTAAATAAATAACAATACACGTAAGTAGCTTTTTGATGATATATATTTGTTATTGCAAGTTAAATATTCCGTCGTAGCTTTAGTCATTGAATGATTTTAGATACAGCCTTGGTCACAGTCTTGAGAGGGCATAGTAGAAATATTGAACTATTGCACTCAGACGTTTATCTGAAAGGTCAAAGTTCATAAAGTATCATTATTCTGCTACATTGCTAGTGTACAGTTTAAGTTGAATGCTAAGCCAGCTCAACACCCCAGTGCGTCATTCTGTATCAGCATTTGTCTTATAAGAGTTATGGCGAATGTTGAGCCAGCTCAGCACTGTATCAAGATCAGCATTCGTTTTTACAGTATTACGGCGAATGCTGAGCAAGCTCAGCACTCCAGCGCGACATTCTAGATCAGCATTCGTTTTAATAGTGTTACGGCGAATGCTTAGCCTGTTCAGCACTCCAGTGCGACATTTAGACCAGCATTCGTTTTAAAAGTGTTACGGCGAATGCTGAGCCAGCTCAGCACTACAGCGCGACATTCTCGAACAGCATTCGTTTCAAAAGCGTAAAGGCGAATGTTAGCCGGCTCAGCACTCCAGCGCGACATTCTAGATCAGCATTCGTTTTAAAAGTATTACGGCGAATGCTGAGCCAGCTCAGCACTGCAGCGCGACATTCTAGATCAGCATTCGTTTTAAAAGTATTACGGCGAATGCTTCAGCAAGCTCCGCAACACAGTGCGACATTCTCGATCAGTATTTGTTTCAAAAGCGTTAAGGCGCATGTAAGCCGGCTTAGAACTCCAGTGCGACATTCTAGATCAGCATTCGTTTTTAAAGTATTCCGACAAATGCTGAGCCAGCTCAGCACTCCAGCGCGATATTCCAGATCAGCATTCGTTTTAAGTGTTACGACGAATGTTGAGCCAGCTCAGCACTCCAGCGCGACATTCCAGATCAGTATTCGTTTCAAAAGCGTTAAGGCGAAAGCTGAGCCTGCTCAGCACTCTAGCGCGACATTCCAGTAAGATTCGTTTTAAGTCTTACGGCAAATGCTGAGCTAGCTCAGCACTCCAGCGCGACATTGCAGATCAGCATACGTCTTATAAAGGTTATGGCGAATGCTTCGCCAGCTCAGCACTCTAGCGCGACAGGATAATGATTATAATGATTATGATGTTTATAATAATGATGATAATGATGATGGTAATGATGATAATGAAAATGATGACAAGAATATTGATAATGGTGATAATGATAATGGTAATGCAGATGATGATAATACTGATAATGATGATAATGATAATGCTGGTGATGATAAGAATGATAGTAAGGAAAATGATGCTAGTGGTAATGATGATAATAATGATAATGATTATTATGATTATAGTGATGATGATTATGATAATGATGATAATAATAATGATAATGACGATCATTTTGATGTTTATACCGATCTTGATAAGATAATGATTATGAAAATACTGATCACGATGATAATGATAATGCTGGTGATGATAATTATGATAATGATGATGGTAATGAAGATAATTATATTGATTATAATTGTGATAATGATGATTATGATAATGATAATGAGTATGATAATGATGATTATGATAATGATGATGATAATAAAGATAATATTGATGATAATATAATGATGACAAAAATAATGAATATGATGATAATGATGATGATAATAATGATAATGTTGATGAAAATGGTGGTAATAATGTCGATGACCATGGTGCTGATGATAATAATGATAATGATGCTAATGGTAATGCTGTTGATGACAATGAAGTAGATAATGATGATAATAATGATGATATTGATAATAATGATAATGATGATGAAACTGCCGATTATGATAATGATGATGATGATACTAATGATAATGACGATGATAATGATGTTGATAATGATGACAATGATGCGCATTATACTGATAATGTTGATGATAATGATGATGATTATTAAATCCATTGTGATGCTTGATAGTCCGGCTTTAAACGACGGCAAACAGCATTTAATTATTCGAATACCTGGCGAAGATCTGGTTAAGAACTGTTCATTGTAATTTGAAAACTGTTTTGTAACATTAACATCGAATGCTGAACCACCTAATCAACCTAGCGCGTTATTTTCATATCAACATTTGTTTTATAACAGCTACATCAGCTCTGCACTCCAGAGTGTAATCAACATTTGGCAATACATGTAGTTGTCAGGCATTACACGACGGGACGAAATATTTTTTTAGGAATTTTTATATCTGAGTTATATTGAATTTTATCCCGCGGATCAACGTTAAAGTGAGATTGTACGATTGTTATATGTGCTAAATTGTAATATATTGATAAAAATATGTTACAATAACACAAAATATGTAAGAAAAATTATAGATTGAAGACGAATTCCATAAAATATAACAAATACATATTAGCGCCCCATGCCGATTGTGACGAAGATATGTCGTACATATTTTCCTAGAATTACCAAAGCATTCATCTTTTTATTAGGATCGGAGTGAGTGTTCGTTGTCGTATGAATAGATATCGTTGCATATATTAAAATGATCCGTAAAACTTAATTTTGATTCATATCGTACATGCATAATATACATGCTGGCGATTTTGACTGTACAGACATTTTCGATTTTAGACTTAAATATCTGGCTTTTTTGCCATTTTTCGACACATGTTCTTCTTAACTTTTATTTTAATTTGTATTGAAATATATTATTATGTATAATAAGTTTTTTACACATTTTATATAAATTAATAAATATTTTAAAAAATCGTACAATCTCACTTTAACAAATTTGATGTGTTTTTATTCTATTGATTAAATATGTGTATTGATATAATTATAATGTGTATTATATGTTCATTAATGTGTTATTTCCAAATTTTTTTAAACAAATCAATTAACAAAACAATTTACCATTTGCTTCTTCAAGAGTGATGTCATGGACTTGTGATCAATACGGTTTTGAGTCTAAAACTGGTGTTGCTGTGAAAAACTGGGCAGCATAGTTTTGGCCATTCATCTGTTCATAAAAATTATGTTTCATAGCATTCATATTGGCTGATATTTTACACATAAATGCACACCGGGGTATAATAATGTACAATTTCTATTCAAAACAGCCTTTTAACATAATCATACATGTTGCATTTGATACGGTTTGCTTTCAATTAAAACAAATGGATAATTGTTACAAAAGCGCGGTATGAAAGACCATTAGTTTCTGCAAAATATAAAAGTCAAATAAGTGTTTGTACTTTGTCGATTATAAAACATAGCATTTTCTTTCATGAAACATGAGCTAAGGCAATATTTGATTCTATTTTATCAATATCGGCGTTTCTGAACAGGATGTATTTCAGTAATAAAATCGTTTGATTGAATGTTTCGGCATTGCGATAAGTTTCGGCATTGCGATAATATATTACAGACATAAACAATACTGCTGTTTTATCAGCGTTATGAACCAAATTTCAAAATTGCATAAGGAAATAATACATTTTAAAAAATTTGGTAAGTACAAACATTTTCGTGCATATGTTGATACAATTTACAACGTTGAAAACAATGCCAAACAAGAAATCTATGTTCTCACTTACAATCGATAATCCTTGAATGATGTCATACAAGGGAGGTAATTACGAACCGGCAATAACTGAATGGCTCTATTAATAGCCTCAGATTATCAATGGCCTGTGCTGAGCAAAATACTACGTCATTTAGACGCAGCAGATAGTGGACTATTTTAATAATTCATAAACATTCTCTTCCGCGACACGTATAATACAAACCATGTTTATTGATTTTTTTCTATATACGCTCCGTTCAAAAATATTTCATTTAACACGATATACATTATGTTTCCATTTGTGAATGAATATAGTTGAAGAACTCAAACCTCTGGCATAAATAATACAACTCTTTCTCGCGTGGATGCGACAGATGCAACAGATGCGACAGATGCGGCAAATGCGGCAGTTATCAGGTTAATCGTAGTTTAGAGAGAACTGGCTTGAAAGTGTTGGTGCTTACATTAGTTATTCGAAAGCGAACAACTCACAATTATAACGGTTGATGCGATGAGCGATTTTGAAAATATTTTAACGGGTCAATTTTGTTTGTTGTAAAGATTAGTCGACATTTCCAAAATCTAACCCAATCTGAGGATTACGTCTATCATCGCTTGTAGGATCAGGACTATAAACATTTCAACAACCTTATTTTGAGATATGTGAGAACTAGAATATGAATATTAATATTTGTGTACAATGAATTCTTATTACTCAATTATCACACTCATCGTTTTCTGTCACTTGCGTGATCGTATCATGTTTTTTCTTAATGGCATTGCATTAAAGAGACCTTTTCACATATTTTGGCATGTATTGAAGTTCGCCATTAAATGCTTTTAATTGATAAATGTAAACATTGGATCTAAAAAGCTCCAGTAGAAAACAACAATAAAATTAAAGAAAGAAAAATACTAAACTGTGCTCATACCATTGAACACTTGAGTAAAAGTTTATCGCTTAGATCCGTGCTCATGCATTGAGTGATTTACGTTGTACTTTATATAAGCAATCCTCGTAGTATCACAAAATATAACAACAACAGAAAAATCCAAATTATTCGATCGTTTCGCGTTGCATCGATTTATAATGTTCAGGATCGTTAAAAGATGCATATAATGTATATTTTACAGCGTGGTAAATGTTCAGTATTACTGTTCCCTCACAAATATCATAACTACAACGAACATTTGCGACTCTGAAACAATTTGTTTTAATTTTGTAAATTTACCACAACGTGAAAAATCCCCTTTAATCAAACTTGCATTGTGATATATAAGAATCTATGTTTCATGCGTGTGTGAAGCATATTATTTTTGAAAACTCTTATTTATGAATACTTGTATCCTACAACTCAGGAAATACTTGTTTCTTTGATATTAACACTATGTTCAACATGTTCAAAGACACGTTTGCCTAGTTTTTATCCTTGAATATTTACTAATGAAAATATAACACCGATTTTGAACCATGTGTACTTTGAGGAAGAGGTCAAAGTTATCATCACCACTCACACAGTAAGTTCGCTTTGCATTATGAAAACATGTGAATTGAAAAAGGTTTGATCCAACGGACCTGTCGCCATTTGCCTTGACACTGCGGTCCTTAATTCTCTACTTGAAAATAAATGCAACGGTCGAACACACAGCCACATAGGGATTTATGCTCTGCCCATAACTCATGGCGATGTTGTCATATAAATAGAAAATACCTGATAAAAGCACAGGCAGCAGTATCATAAAAAAAAAATCACCCCCCCCCCCCCGACCATACCCCCCCCCCCCCCCCGAGCTTACCCCGGGGGTTCCAGATTGTTAAATGTACACCTATTGTGTTTGGTTTAACTTTCCAACAACGAATATTGACAAAAATTTATAGTTTGAAAAAATACCACTCGTATATGTATTATATATACACAAGGTATGAAACGCACTATATGCCTATTGCTGAAAGATTGTGGAACACTGGACGTGACCTTTTTCATCGAAAATACACATGTTCCCCTGCAGTTGCCGACAAAAAGCAACTGGATTCAATAAATGACATTAAAAGCTACGTAATTACACACCTTACCGATCATCTCTTCGGCAAATAACCTTAAATTCAATTAAATTCAACTTTCTCGCTATATATCGACGTTTCGTCTAGACACATTACACCATTTTGATTTATAACGCGTCATCTGGTTGGTTGTTCTAAATATATTTACTGGTTCCCTGCCTTGTATATATACTGCATTGAAAAGTCGAGTAAAGCAATGTTTACATAACAATGTGCGTTTTATGTAAACAAACGGTGTTTGAATGGTATTTGATCATTTGTCGCGCGCGTATTTTTCAAGGGTTCATTTTGTAACTTAGTTATGTGATTCTTTTCGTGTATATATCATTGTGAATTATTTTCGTATTTCTTCTTTACCATGTCATGATAATTATTGCATAGTGTATATATTAAATTGCGGATTATTTTTGTGTATATATTAAGTTGAGTGTACTAATAAGCGATGTCGCTTAATGACGAACAGGAAAATATAGCCTCGTTGGCTACTCAAGGGCATAATATGTTCATAGACGGACCTGCAGGTACCGGGAAAACATTTCTCCTGAGGAACATTTGTGAAAAACTTAGAAGTGACGGTAAACGTGTGGCGTTAACATGCACAACTGGGATTGCATGTAATAATTATGTTGACGCATGCACTATACATCGATTGTCGGGGCTTCATGACGGGCGCTACAACTCTTCGGAAGTATTAACAATTGTGGCTAATAACAATGATGCTCTGGAAAGGATCACCAATACAGATTGTTGACGAAATTTCCATGTTGAGTTTAAAACTGTTTGAACAATTAAATATTTGTTGTTTGAAGGACAAAACCCAGCCATGGGGCGGAATTCAGGTTATTGTCTCTGGTGACTTTAAGCAATTACCGCAAACTGCAAACAAACTTTATAATGACAATGGGGTATTTTGCTTTCACAGTCCATTGTTTAAGCGTTTCCATCATGTTCAGTTAACAAAAGTTGTGAGACAAACAGACGCTGCTTTAATCAGCGCAATAAACGACATTTCGGAAGGTTGTCCACTAAAACAGCTAACCATTGACTTCATGTCAACAGTCTCTAGGCCGCTGGAAAATGAAAACACTGTCAAATTGTTTTCAAAGAGAGATTTCGTGGACGCCTACAACCGAAAGCAAATCATGAGCATGCCTGGTGAAATATACGAGTATGTTTCGACGGACTCCGGCGATATCAAAAAATTATTCAATATAACAGCACCCTCAAAACTTTGGTTGAAAAAATCCTGTCCTGTGATTTTTACAAGGAATATTTCCCGCGCGCTCGTAAATGGTTTGCAGGGCACGGTGATAGAGTGCGAGTCCGACGGACCTATAGTGAAATTTACGTGCGAGACAGTCAAGGTGAAAAAGACATCATTTTCTGGTAAGTAATTTGCATATATATGTTCAGAGAAAACCGGGCTTAATGCAAGTGCGGAAAGTGTCGTTCCAGATTAGCATGTGCAGTCCGCACAGGCTTATCAGGGACGACACTTTCCGCTTGTATGATATTTTCTGTTTAGCAAAAAAGGAAAAGAACTTTCTTAGGCGGAAAGTGTCGTCCCTGATTAGGCTGTGCGGACTGCACAGGCTTATCTGGGATGACACTTTACGCAATGCATTAAACCCCATTTTCACAGAACACGGCTCTAAATATTCTTAGAAATACACACAGCATTTATTTGCATACATCTGTGATAAATATTATTAAATGACATAAAATATGTATTTACGACATGCGTAGATTGCTCAGTAAAACGGTACCCTAGTAACCCTACGTACCCCCGTTTCATCAAAGATCGAATGAGAATCTTAACTTTCTACAAGAATTTAGAAACTGAAAATATACAAGCTTTTGATAACTACCTACGCAAAATATAAGACAATGATGAAATGAATACATTAACTGGAATTGAGGATTAATTCGCTTTGGCGTTCTCCGATAATTTTACTTCGAAATATGTATCGTTTTATAAATTTGACGTAAGTTGTTTGATGAAACGATATTGTTAACTTTGTTAACTTGCACAAATAATTTTAGTGATTGCGGTCTCATATGTTGATGCGTCTTTTCATCGTAACGCTTTTTTGGTATATTCGGTTTTTGTTTTGTTCAATATCATCAAGAGAAGATTACATTGTACATCTACTCGGATAATTTATATCTAATTGAGGAAATGTGTTTTCTGAATGTTTATGACTAGTATTGTGACTTGTTACTATAGAAAATAAACTGTGATTCCAGTTTATATAAGATGGGTGTTAATCGTAAATATCGGTGGATTAACAAACTGAGATAACTCGCGGGACTTAATACGTGGTGAAACTACGTAATTAATTGACCTCTGATCATTTTTGTTTTTCTTAAATTAGTTTTGCCGACTTTCTTTAACCGTGCCGTCTGCCAAAGACCTGCAATTATCGGATGATCAATCAATTATCACGTAATCATTAGACAACTTACGGCACGCGCGAAGAGGCACGAGTGTGTTTTTATAGCAACCAATATTAAGCAACTGCTTTGTCGCGGTCAAATTGCGACCCGTGGGGGGTAAATTGTGTAACCGTTAGATTAACAACAAACAATGAACTTGCTAATCACACGCGGGCGGTAGCACGCCTTTGCAAAAATAAGGAGGAAAGGAGGCGAAGTTAAGACTGATCGAGACGTGTGAAAAACACCTCGACTCTGCAGAAAGCAGTGTTGATTGAAGCGTCATTTTAATCGACAGCTTAGGTTGCTATTTTCGGCGTATGTCCAATTTTTTGGAAGTACAGTGGAAGTCATGGGGTTTTGTTATCGGCGTATGGAAACAATTATCGGGCGTAATATACGGCCTTACGCCACTTAGTGCAAGCCCTGATTACACTGACAGAAAGTTCTATAATAATTTAATTGATCAAAAATGAGAAATACATGTTGCTATGCTAAAACATCAATATGGTCAGGCTCTGCTATCCAGAATAAGAGCATCTCTATATTGAACAATCGCCTTATATTCTGTGTATGGTATTTTTCAGTTTTCAGCCCCCGGGAGAACAAAACATTGGCCAACAGAGAGCAAATTCCACTATTGTCGTCATTCGCACTAACAATTCATAAGGCTCAAGGCATGACACTTGACAGGTAAAATGCAACAAGTTAATACATATTAACTAACTTTAGTATCACAGGCTAAATTTAAGATATGACAATAGAAAGTAACACATATGTTACGTATTTTAAACATGTTAAAGGTCATCATATTAATGACATATTTTTGCTTTTTGAAGCGCAACTAAAATATTAAATTGATTAAAACATTACATGATATATTTAATTTGGAAGTTAACATATTTCAACAACTCTTATAATTATTCAACAATGGTAGTTCCAAGACTGGGGCGTATAATATTATATTGTACTTGTAATTACAGTGTAGAGGTAGACTGCAGAGATACATTTGTGCCCGGGCAGCTCGGCGTTGCCATTGGCAGAGTTCGGACTGTGCAAGGGCTCCGTGTTATTAATTTCAACCCAAAGTACTGCATTCCCCAATCTGGTGACATCGAGAAGTACAATTTAGAGCCAGCTGTACCTGTACAAGATGACTTGTCTTGCTGTAAATATAGCCTAAAGTGAGTATTTATTTACATGCCAATCACTTTAAACTTCGTAATTTCTTCATCATCTATGGAGGTAAGACTTTCACGTTTTGCAGGTTTTTTCGAAAGAGGTGTAAATGCAATAGATGAAAATTTAATATTGGATTTGCCCGCATTGGCCTTTTGTGACACAATTGTTTGACTTAATATGATAGAATTCAAATTTCTCCGGTACTGAAGCGCCGTCGGGTTAGTATTTGCCCCATTAAATGTAGACCTCTGCTGGCATAAGTGATTCTCTACAATGTCTGAATTTATCATTACCGGGGTAATGTGTATGCTCTTTTTGATGAGCAGCATTTGGCAAAGTTCAATAAAACCTAAGAGACAAGATTTGATGTCGGCCATACATTGTTGTGATAAAGTACATTTACAGTTTTTCTGAATTGTTTCGCATTCAACAAACCATTCATATATGTCTTTGAGGTCTTTCAGTCTGTAGTCTTCAATAGATACAATTGGTCTCGTGTCTTTGAAAATTTCGATCATTGATGACGTTAATCCAATGAATTGAATGGCACCATCTAGTTCCCTTCCATCTGTCAGAGACTTTCTGTATTCGTTAAATAAGTTGAGCATGTCTCTATTCAATACTTCCTCCGCTAAATGATTTCGCATTTTTTTGTTGTGAGCTTGGGTATATATGGGTGTTACATAATTTTCTGTGTATCTTCAGCCCATTGCACTGGTCCCATTTAAACACATCAACCCACATCTGCCATTGGACGTTGTGATCACTTTTCAGTGTAACATTTCTAGTGCAACCTTTGGCCAGCCCACTTTTCATCAAATTATTTCTGATTTTTTTAAATACATGTGACGGGTCCATGATAAAAACAACTGCCGAATCAAACGGAGACGGATTTTTTGAAACCATAGTTTGGGCTTATTTTCCTAAATTTATTTCCATAAATGTTCGATTTGATTGCGCCCCATCCATGTTCACATAAACAACTTCAAAGGCAAACATTTTTAGATTGTTCACAGCTTCCCAAAACATAGAGTATAATTCATATGCTTGAACGTTTGTGGTAACAAAATGGGCAAAAGGGAAGCGGAACCCACTAATTCCTAGAAAAATAAACTGCAATATGTGTGACCCTATTTGTTTCTCCGTTTTACCATCTTTTATCACATTACACAATCTTGCTTCTTGTCCCACTTCTTCAAACCCAACTAGTTGAATTACGTCCCCATTTTTACACTCCTGTAAGTCTTCTTGTATTGCCATTTCGTCAAAAATGATGCCGCCGCACATCGCTTCAGATGACAACTCTAGCCGTACTGCTTCTGAATGCATCCACCTGTAAAACAGAAGTGTTTTTGCGGTATGAGAATAATAATTAGATGGTTTTGATGTATATATCGCTTGACATTTGATTAATCCTTCTAGTTTTTAAATTTTCCCTTTAGGCAGTAAGTATGACTTCGCAGTTTAACCGTTTCTAATTTACGGAACAGTCCATCGGAAAAAACGCTATATTCCACATAGATTTGCGCTTATTTTGCAGTACAAGCTGATATAGAGTTACTCCCGAAACAACACCGGGGACCGTTCCATAAGCGATCATACGACAATTTTAACTTACGAGAGAATTTTGTATTCGAAATAAGTAGACGAACTTATTAACTAACTCGCTATGCTCATCAAATGAATACGTCTTAAGAGATGCCAATTACATTAACCCATTTATGCCTAGCTTCCTGAAAAAATGACATTGCAAACAGCGTAGACCCAGATGAGACGCCGCATAATGCGGCGTCTCATCTGGGTCTGCGCTGTTTGCTTAAATGAATTTCTTTATGAAATATTCTAAATATAGAAAAAATATACTTGACACCCCTAATTTTGGAAATAAATTGATCCAATTTAGAAGGATGGGAGAGTCCACTGGGCATAAATGGGTTAACAAAGTACTGAACATTTATAATCATATGATATGGACTTAATTATGCATCTTCGAAAAATGTATCTTGTCGTATATATGTACTAGAATGTTTATTGAAATTGTTCCCCGCTCTCTCAGATTAACTATTTTGTATAGATTTTAATGCGTATTTTAGCAATTAGCCGGTAAGATAAGCAATATATTTTCTATAATGTTAAAATAGATATCATATAATAATTTTGAGGACTTATACAAAATACTTGCCTAAGAATTTCATCCGAAAAACCTGTTTCGTGCTTCACCTGGCTTTTGTATGAAATCAAAAGTCTGGGAGACGGGAGAACTAGTAAATTATTCTCAGACAACATCTTATAGACATTTGGCGATTAAGTGTATATTTGCAAGCACGTTGCAATAATATCCTTGCTCCATCGGCGTTGCCTCGGTGTTTTACTTAAATTAGCTGCCTGACATACAGTCAGGTTTAACATTTCAGGTGACGCATAAGGGAGGAGGGTTTGTAAATATGGAACGCTTATTTCAGGTTGACTGGTCGTGTTTATGTTTTCTTTGCCCGATGGTTTATTCTCAAATGTCATTTTTTGGCACGTTGTGCATTTTTTTTTGTTCTAGTGTTGAACTAGACAACTCTATTACACATGATGGATCGTATCTGCCTTGAATTGTTTTCTGAATGTTTATTTTTCAAATTTTCAATCACATGAAGTCGTGAACAAATAGTGTCCCTTGAAACCTTGACACCTTCACACAATTTTATTAATTTTACGATCTTGCACATTTCATTGATGCCACTGAATGACGTATTATATGAACCATCAATATCCACGGAAGCCAAATTTATTTCAACGTCGCCAATAAAAACTTGAAAAGAATAATCGTTTTTAAAATAGATGGTCTTAACAATGGGGTTGCCATCTGAAAGAAAATCCGATTGAATTTCACAAGTCATTTTGTCGGCGTCTTGACTTATGCACTTGCAATAATTAGGTAACACATTTGGCGATATGTTTTGTTCGCCAACTATTGGCTGTTTCAGTGTTGGCAACGGATTAACATGCAATCCAACATAGATAGAAATCGTCTGTTGTCCGATTCGAACTTTCTTCCTCTGAACGTGTGGGAATAGTGCCAAAACATATTCGGCAAATTCTCTCGAAGAACATTCTGCATTCTCCCTCATATCTTTACACTCTAGGTCATATTGAGCGTATACTTTTTTCATTTCAAACGAACCATTTCCTTCACTGCAACGTGATATCAACCTGAAATGAATAAGACATGTTTGTGAAACATGTATTCCACAAAAAAGTTAAGGTCCCAGCATTACTATGATGCCGGTGGAGCCCTGGTGCGTGATCCGGGATCTACCGGGATGAACCGGGGCTCTACCGGGTTGAATCGGGGCTCCATCGGGGCATTACCGGCGACAACCAGGGCTCCACCTGGGCTTCACCGGGATAAACCGTAGCTAGTGAGGGGTTGACCGTGACTCTGCCGTGTTGTTGACCGGCTTCAACCGGGACGGCACCGGGAAATAGTGTGACCGCGTTAGCAAACCGGGATGGACAAGGGCTCTACCGGATATAGTGAGACTTGGGCTTAAAATATCATAAAATTCAACAACTGTATTACATGTATGGGGTTTGCGAAAGAAAGGGCCTTGTATAGGCTATAGCTATAGGCAAAACGATTCGTAGGGGGTGTGAAATAAAAAGTTTTGTTGGAATGTCTTCGAGTCGTGCTTCATTTTATTAACACAACACTGTTTATGTTTTCATGTCAACAGAGAGAACATCACGGCACAAGGGAATTTCTGGGTGGATGCTGAATGGGATGACCCTGATGGAGAAACTGAAGAAGAGTTTGATGAAGAATTTAACAACATAATGACATCTATTAGCCTAGATGAATTCTCTGATGACGTACAACTGCCACAGAAATTTGATCTGAATTCAACTCTGAAGCAGTGCTTGACAAATGTGCCAGTCACACTAGTTCAGCAAGAGGTGAATGACCTAGTAAATAAAATGCTACTTGGTGATTTGGCTTATGCCAGGAACTTTTGCAAGAAGCAGTTTGCTGCTTTGACTGACATAGTCAAACAATTAGGTGTCACTGCAGAAGTTGGCGTGAAGGCGGAAAAACTTAATTCGTTTTATGCCGAGTGTCACAGATATCAGACCAGTGATACATTTAAAGTGGCCTGTATGCTACTATTCAAAGACTGTGTATGTGTCTCACATGCTCACTCTCACGTGTGCAGTCACTTGACTAACTCTGTAAGGCAGTTCTTACTTCAAGAAACTGTCGAATCTTTCAAAGCAGGAGAACATGCATTACCAACAAGAAGTGTCACCAAAGCTTCAAAAGCTCGTATAAGATATGTTGGTGGATACTGTGTCCATTCTACACTTCAAAAGTTTAACACCATTCGCAGAAGTAACATGTATTCCACATTAGCTAATGGTCAATTAAATTATGAAAACGCTGAACAAAAAATTGCGATCTTAAACGGACTAACGGAGAGAGAGGAAGTACTTACAAGGAGCCTGATTCATTACTTGACACAGAACAGCGACAATATCAATCAAGGGGACTTATCAACATAACTGATGGAATGTACCATTTCTTCTGTCAAGTGTGTGGCATGTGCCTTCAGTTATTAGTGCAAGAAAACTTAAACATGCATGGAGAAAATCTGTATCAGTATTGCTTATCTGAATGGCTGAAGTGAAGTAAACTATTAGAGGCATTATCACATAATGTGTCACTACAGTCAAAAGACATCGAAGAATTTAGTACATCAGTGATCAATGCAGATGATACATCTGTAATAAGCTGTGCATTGCTAGAGCTTTCTCTCACAGCGCATCATGTCTTGGATTTATTCAAACAGCTTGTGGCGAAATTTTTACACTTTTACACATAATGATCAATAAATTTAGAAAAGATATCCTTGAATCAATGTCAGTTGAAAAAACACTGTCTCACAGGAAACAGATACAAATAAGAAAACAGAAAGCCGCAAGCACAACGTCTAAATTCTCATTTCAAACAGTAGTCAACGACAAAACGGAGGGGAAAGATATGTCTCATGCGCTAATGAAAGGTATGCT
This sequence comes from Dreissena polymorpha, assembly GCF_020536995.1. NCBI lineage: Eukaryota > Metazoa > Mollusca > Bivalvia > Myida > Dreissenidae > Dreissena > Dreissena polymorpha. Next base: position 58,954,788 of record NC_068361.1, read on the forward strand.
TTTGAACAAAAGTAGTATTTTTCAGGGAATGACTAAAAAAACAGATTAACATTCTATGAGGTGCTTACGATGTATCTGTGAAAAGGAATGATAAAAAGGAAGTGCTTATTAAAAAATTGTCAGACACTATTGTAACCTCAACATGTATAAAATTGTAACATACTCAGAGAACAATCCGGAACATTGGAGATGGAATGTGCCGACGTTTCGGAATCAGAACCAGGTACGTCCGCAATCCAGCCAGAGCCATCATCATCAGAACCAGGTACGTCCGCAATCCAGCCAGAGCAATCATCATCAGAACCAGGTACGTCCGCAATCCAGCCAGAGCAGTCATCATCAGAACCAGCTACGTCTGCAATCCAGCCAGAGCCACCATCATCCATTGATGACCCAGACAGTATTCACACTATTGCTGCAACAGTGGCTGAACAAGCGGGAATAGAGTTAGATGAAGATGAAAGCTGTGGGAAGTGTGGAAAAGTTGGAAAAGAAGGAATTCAATGGATTCAATGCTCTTCTTGCAATACATGGCTGCACAGAAACTGTGCTGGGTTACGAAGCAAAGCTAAGTGGGAGAGATTTTCTAACACAACTGCTCAGTTTTACTGTAACGATTGCAAGTAAATATACACTGTAAAAGACATATTTGCAAAAGGCAATGCTTCTGTGCTGGTTTACAAAGTATTTCTATTTTAGGTAACTTAACCAGCGATATCTGCTTTATGTTGTTATTATTATTATTAACATTTATTATAAGTTAGTTTCTGGTTTGATTCATTACTATGACTATTGGTTGGTAAATAATATGAAAACTATACCGGCGTGGCAGCTAATTTTCACTACTTTGTACTCACATAAAAATAATTGCTATTCCTGTGTATTTCATTAATTATGTAGGAAGATGGTTAATATTCTTTGACTGGTGTCAGTGAAAATACTTTTCTTCTATTGTGATTATATTCAAAAACAAAGACAATAATTGTATGTTTTTAATTAGCAAGCAATGGTTAAAACAAAATGTTTCATATTCGTGGTTATGTAGTTTTTAAGCTCCTTTAAATAACATAGGAAACTTTCTGTGTGTGTTATTATTTGTTTCATTGTATTGCCAGTATGACATATTACAGAGGATGATATCACCAACATAATGTTTCAGACTCACACATTTGCGTTGATGATGTGGATTATTTTTATGCCCCCCCCCACACTACCATTGGTCATTGGTAGGGGGAAGGGCTGTATAGGAATCACTTTGTCGGTCGGTCTGTCCCAAAGGTTGGTCCGGATTATAACAATATGTCATTTAACGTTCGATTTTAAAATGACTTGGTGCATTTGTTCATCATAATGGGACAGTGCGAAACATGCGTCATGTGGGGGTATTCGTAACGCCTGTGACAAAGTTCTAGTTAATGTTATACACATAGTAACAATAAACGTATTCATTTTTCAGTTTTATAGTTTGATCATTTTAAATGGACAGATATAAAATACAGGAATGTACGAAATGCATAATAAATGAAAAAATTACACACCTACTTCGAATACAGTAATCATTGCTAAAAAATAAATGTACGGTCCTGACATGTTCATTTTGTCTTATTAAATTTAAATCCACGCGTCATGAATTAATGACTAATGTAAGTTTATATCTTAATATGTAACGAGAGACCTAACTACATCAGTTTAAACATTATATAATGGATTTGAGCTTACCAGTTAACTACTTTCATAATTGGCGCCTATGTTATTTCGTACACAAACGTCATTAAATGTAAACAATACAGGTACTCGGCTTCGAGTCTACATACCTCTAATCCTTGCATAACGGAGTAACCAATAGCCAGCATTTGTGTTGTTCAATGATATGGCGTTTTACAACCAAGCGTTAGGTCAACAAGAAATTGCAGCAAAACACCGACATATAGCGAGAAAGTTGAATTTAATTGAATATTAGGTTATTTGCCGAAGAGATGATCGGTAAGGTGTGTAATTACGTAGCTTATAATGTCATTTATTGAATCTAGTTGCTTTTTGTCGGCAACTGCATGGGAACATGTGTATATTCGATGAAAAAGGTCACGCCCAGTGTTCCACAATCTTTCAGCAATAGGCATATAGTGCGTTTCATACCTTGTGTATATATAATACCTATAAGAGGGGTATTTTTTTAAACTGTTATTTTTTGTCATACACAATAGGTGTACATTTAACAATCTGGAACCCCTGGGGTAAGCTCGGGAGGGGGGTATGGTCCGGGAGGGAGGGAATTTTTTTTTTATGATACTGCTGCCTGTGGATAAAAGCAGATTTTTTTAACGGACCTGTAATAGCATTTTCAAATTTCACTCCCCTATCAAATAATAATGCGTATAAATCACTGAAATAAACTTAATAGCAAAGCCAAACAGAATTACTGCAAATTGCGTTTGGTAAAATATGAAAGATTTTACACTAGGCATTTATTTCAAGAGTAAATTTATTATAAAACTGTGTGTTTTGTGGCTAATTCTGGGCTATAAGAAACAGTTTTAGTACGCCTTTTTATCGGATGAAGTCCCTACTGTGCTAACATTAACAGTTCTATTAATTGACCCCTCCTTAAATCATATTCTATTTTGTCAATGTCGTCCCTTATGTGATTTACACAACCTAATTGTGTTCCTGACTTTATACATGGATCGATGAATATTGTTGTCAAAGTGCAGTGGTAAAGCATCCTTTGTAGGCATATTACAAACCAGACTAGAGATGCACGGATTTCGCGTATATTCGTTCAAAGTCATGGTGTACCAGTAATAAGTCCATGGGACGGTTATCAATATGTGATTAACTCTATTTGAAAATCAAGAGTTTCTGCTGCTTGTAAAGACTAAACAGGGCAATCGGAATGCTGCTCTCCACAGTTTACGCTGAAATTTGCCACAAGTGCTTGATTGTGTTAGAAATTGTTATTTTATTTATCACTTCCGCTTCTCTTTTCCGAATAACTGTCAGAACAATGCAAACATGATAGGCATAGTTTACATGCGGAGTAGAATACAACACACGTACCCTTCGGTGTGTTTGACATTCACCATGGCAGGCTTTTCAAAATTCGCACTGCTTAAAACCCTTAATTGTGTTTTTATGTGTTATTGATAGAATCACAATATTACTTGTACAGTTTATACGCAATAAAGAGAAGATACCTTAGCAATCATTTCTTTATAGCACCTAGACTATTTTCCTGTTTTGATATATGACGTTTCTCACAAAAATGTGCTATGCATTTTTGTAATGTGTTACAGTCTGGTATTGTTTTTTTCCTGTTTATGCAGCAATTTATTCGTTTAAAATGATTTTTATAGGTGGACATATTTAATAGATACAAAGTTACACTTTATTTGTGATAGTCATATATGCTTCTTAGTACGTTCAAACGAACTGCTCAGATAATGTGCTACTTTATCTCGAATATTTAAGTTTCTTGTTTATTGTTAGGTTTGGAAATAATAACGTTAGTGTTTCTGTTTTGAGAAACCTATTCGTTTCTTCATTAATATGTATATTATACAAATTATATTTATACATTAACTTTGTTAGTTTGAAATAAGATAAAACAAGAAACATTTTATTGTGAAAGTGTGAAGTAAATTGACTTACATAATAAATTGACTCATACATGTATTAAGTTAAGTCAATATACATTCACTTACACGTAAGTTGACACCTGTTAAGTGCCCTGTTTATGGGTACGCAAAAGGTAGCACGTATACATTGAGTTACACAATTATTGACACGTATAAGTTTCAATGTATCTTGAATAACACATAACCTGACACATGGACGTTTAAGTATTGGAGTATTATATCTCCTTAGCATCAATAGGCATAACATAAAATAGTGTCATGGTTAACAGTAGACGTGTACACTTAAACGCCTACACCTATTCAATGTTCCTGTACTTTTGTGAAGAAAATTCTGACAAAAAGCATATAAAGTAGTTTTTCGCAAATAGGGTATTGAAGTGAGATTGTACGATATTTATATGTGTTAAATTGTAATATATTGATACAAATATGTTACAATAACACAAAATAGACAAGAAAAAATATTCATTGAGAACGAATTTCATAAAATGCAGCAAATACAAATAAGCGCCCCGAGCCGATTGTGACGAAGATAATTTGTACATATTTTCCTACAATTACCAAAGCATTCGTCTTGTTATTAGGATCGGATTAAGTTATCGTGTGTCGTATGAATAGATTTCGTTGCAGGAAATTAAAATGATCAGTAAATCTAAATTTAGATTCACATCCTACATGCATGATAAACATCCTGTCGAATTCGACTGTACATACATTTTCGATTTCAGAATTAAAGTATTTCGCATTTTTCAACACATGTTCTTCTTTACTTTTATTTTAATTTATATTGAAATATATGTTTAATAAGTTTTTTTACACATTTTATATAAATTCTTAAATATTTTATAACATCGTACAATCTCACTTTAACATAAATAAGGTCGCGCTGGAATAGTGTATATGGTGATCGCCTAGCGACCGGGAGGTCACGGGTTCATTTCTCACTGTGGGAACGATCTTGAGATCTCCCCAAGTATTTTTTTCCCAGAAAAAACGTTCGAGGGCGTTTCAAAGAAGCTTAACGACACAGTCAAAACAAAGCAATCATTTCAGTTAATTCAAAGAAACTAGGTGGGCTCTGAAAATACTGTAACGGTAAATTTTTTTACGTATATAAGACCTCCGACCAATTGAAAAAGTAAAAATGTTTGTACAACTGCACCGGACAATGTTCGATTGGTTTTCGCCGAAGCTCAAAATAAACAAGTTTTCCCGATACTCGTTTCTGACATTCGACTTTCAATAGGAGTTTTCTTCCGATGCCGTTGTCGTACAATCGCTCGAACAGGATTTAGAAAATTGTTTTTCGACGCTATCTCAAGTTAGCACGTAATTGGTAATTATATGTTCCGATTATCAGATGGTCAAGACGGATCTTTGTTCAATAGCATCCGCTTTCAGTGTCCCAAATAGAACATCTTAATCAGATATTTAACAATGCACAATCAAGGACGTTAAGTCCATGACTATAAGTAATTCTATTTGTGTAATAATGTGTATATAAAGTGAAATAAAACTGTTGATCAAATTTAAACTTGAAATAAACGGATATATCTTTGATTTAAACGATGAGATACAATGTTGGAAGAAGGCGTCTTATAAGTTGTGTATATCATTATGGTTGTCAGAGATAACAATATATCTATATTATCTTGAGTTTCCTGTTTCTTATATGTTTTATGTTATACATTTCCATTTGATAATCGTTATACTGCAAGGGAAATTCATGTTTAAAGTGACGTTTTAATTTATATCAAAATAAACGAATTGGTGCTGCCACATGCGCAGGGAAAGCAATTCTCAAGAATTATGTATTGATTTACATATAACATGTTATCAGATGAGCTTTGTCTTGTTTTATGAAACCAATCATATTTCAAGACAAAGGTTTCCATATCTAAACAACATCAGTATCGATCAAACATTGGCCTATCTTGAACTGTCATGTAGCGGAGACAGATTGCACGTAATATCCCGGAAAAAAATATTGCTTTATATGTTGTCGAATATGCACATTGATTTCTATTTTCTAAATTGTAAATAAAACATTTCATATACGTCATGCATATAAGTAAAATATCCATTGAATTGTTGTTACCAAATTGAACACCATATTAAAATACAACATTTGCTTAATCGCTTCTAAAATGTAGGTGATCATCATTGAGTGTCAAAAACTTAAAATGAGCTTAAGCTCAGAATGAGTTTTATATAAATCACATGAAATCAACTACGACCGTCTGAAGGAAGAAATAATTAATATAGTTTTAAAATGGTCATTCATTTTATATAATTACGTACACATGCATATATTTTATAATTGCATTGGTATGTAAACTGTGGTAATATACGATATAAATTGGATATATTTGTGTTTATTTGTTTTAAATTTACTTCTCATGAATCCAGCATGTTCTTAAATCAAAAAATGGACATAAATTTGCTGTAACATATATCGGTTCCTGACATATCATGTCTTATATGGTGGAGAATTTGCAGCTAGAATTTATAAACAATGTAATTGCGTTTGACAGTTCAATTCCCAAAGGTACGTAAAAATGTGTGCAATCAATCTGTCCATAAACATCATAATTAGATAACTTGAGACATTATCGTATTTACATTTTAATACAAAACTTTTGAGAAGTTCAACCTTACACACAATAATACACACAATCAAATATCAGCAAGACATAAATCTCGGTAGCATCTATGTATGTTACGCAAACACCTGAAAGTTAAAATCAAGAATAAACAACACATTAAAGCCATGGTTTGGTTTTATGCATAGGTCGTCAATGTTTAACTTAAAAAGACCGATATCATATCATGTTTTCTTTTTAACCCATTTAAGCCTACTGGACGCTCCCATCCTTCTTAATTGGATCAATTTATATCAAAACTTAGAGATGTCTAGTATATTTATTTCTATATTTAGAATGTTTCTCACAGAAATTCCTTTAAGCAAACAGCGCAGACCCAGATGAGACGCCGCATCATGCGAGGTCTCATCTGGGTCTACGCTGTTTGCCAAGGCCTTTTTTCTAGACGCTAGGCATAAAAGGGTTAAATCAGAGCATACCTTCCCTAAATTGGTTTTAAACCAAAAACAATTCTATGCTTTCGTGATGCCCATGGCGTCTTAGGACCAGCATTTGTAATGTGTACACAGCTACACAGAAATTGATTTAAACATTTAAATGATTTAAACATAAATAAGATAGCAAATAGTTGTGTATTAATATTATTTTCAACAATGGCTTATGACTTAATTACAAACAAGAATTGTTTGTAAAAGATGTATTCTCCTCGACATGAATCAAAGTTTAACCTTGACATGTATCTCTTGATTTAAAATGATAAAGTGTAATACTTCGTCACGAGCATCATACTTATTTTAATACAAATAAGAAAGCCCATATGTTATAACTGGCACCTTGAATGCATTTTAGAGGATTAAACATATTTTATACCATCTTAATGTTGTTAATCCAACAACTTAACTGTGTCGGAAAAACAATAAGTGGAGGACAATAAACTGAATTTTGATGAGAATTACAGTATTTAAAAAGAATATTGTAATATAATTGTATTTGACATTTGACATTGATCGTTTACTTGTTGACGTCAACAATCAACAAATGACTTCCTTTTCATCCAATTAAAGGCTTTTGACATACCGTGCGGAATGAATGGTGTATGGACCAACAAACAGGTGAAAAATCAATAAACTCGCGCGTCGTCGAAACAATAGTAGTAAACAAATGATACTGGTATATAATGTTTAATTCTTATTATATTCAATCGGAACATACTGTTTTAACGTTACAAAAAATATTTTCATGACAATCAATATATATGCAACATAGTAAGATCAATTATATTTCAATTCCACAAATATCTAATCGTTCTTGACTGTAGATAATTATACACGTTTCGAAACAAACATTATATAGCACTTTGGTATTTTGTAATTGTTTGTCAAATGATTCGAATTTAAATTAAGCTTGTGACCTTTGTAATATGATAAATAAACATTAAATACTTATCACATGACGTTCGTATATGCCTCACCGATGAAAATGGTGGAAAGGTATATAGTATTATCAGTGTCCGTGTGGATTTGTGTGCATGCTAATCTTTGGTTCATACATGTATACTACAACATTCAAACTTGCATTAATTATTATATAAGTTCTGCATTTTGTATTATTTTAAGTCATACTTGTTATGCCCCTGTTTTAAATCAGAATTTCTGCAATATTATTAATTCAACTTTTGAAAAATAACATGTGTATATTACAATTAACGGTTAGATGACATTTATACTGTCGCATCATATATTTTTACAGAATGTTTATCGCTTTACCGCAAACGTGATGTTTAACGTTATCACGTTTAAATTACCAACACTTTTTAAAATGTCATATGATTTGATACACTACAAGTAAATCATAACCAGGATTTACGCTTTAATGATATCGCTTTTGCGCGATATGGGGTGAGTTTACTTCCTCATTCAGTCAATTCGAATCGTTATGACTGTAAAGACCGAGCGATAATGTGGCTTTACAAACTTGTGTGTGTTTTCATACTTGCGACGGTAACAGCGAAAGGTAAATATACATAACTTTGTATTCTTATTGGTATTACAGGTACATGTAGCAGTAGACTTAAATATCATTTTTCTGAAATCATATAATGTTACCGTGATATGGACGTTTCTATCAAAAATGTATAATCTATTGTACTGAAATTTTAGATTAGTAAAGGGTAAGTTATTGAAGGGTGTCAACGTATGGGTATACTTTAACAACTTAAAACACATATAATAAAATTCGAAATGTCGCAATAATAGTTCACAAACAATAAATATAAATTACGTCATATCTTCGATGTGCTTTATGTATGGAACGTAATATATTGTTATACACATTAGCGATGAGACGAATGCACATGACAAACAACATATTTTTGAAAAGAGATATTGTTGACATTAATTACATATCCATGAATATTTGTCCTGTCCCTACAGCAACTATGCATACCATTTTACTATTCCGTTAAACTTATTTGTATTTAAATTCAAATATGGAGTTTATTCAATATGTTATAAACGTAAATGTATTCATAATCAGTATAAATTATTTTGGTTATTTTATGTAAAGACCTTGAATTTGTATACAACAACATGAACAGGAAAATATGTTGTACTGATAATGATCATGTAGTTTTCATCAAATTTAACAAGTTAATCAATAACGATCTCGTGAATGTTCATTTATAAATCGAATTATATACACGGATTTCCTTCCGTCGATTAATTACATGATTGTCTTGAACTTAAATGTGTTTAGATATATACAAATTTCACTTGCATGTCATGTTAAAAATGTTGGTATATTTAGATAAAAAAGTTAAAGGTTGATTAATGTAGTAAAATATACTTTCATCATAATTTTAAGCCTGTTAGCGACATTCGAATAGTTAATCCGTTTCACATGTTTGTCTATGAATTTATAATGAATGTTACAATAAACAGTAAAAGACAACGAAGTTGTACCTATCATTATTGCAAGTTACGTTTAATAAAATTTCATATCCGGTCACATTCCGCTGAAGAAGAAAAACATACAATATATTTTGTACCATAGCCAAACAAATGGAAACAAAGTTGCATGCGGTTTGCGGGGAAAATTGATAAACTATTTGTGTTAATGGATAATAAATTATTAATAAAAATACTATTTATTTGTTTAACAATGTTTAGATAATCCAGACTATAACAGGACGTGCACTTGCTATTAGAGTCTCTGTTGCGTGGCCAATTGTCAAAAATATTTTTAAAAGAAAGATTTTTGTCCAAGAATGGGCTTGTATTATTTGAGATAAATGAATAAAAAAGAGCTTGGAAACTCAAACGAAAAACTAACGATGATTAATATTAAATTGGTTCAACCACGAAAACGCATAATAACAACCATTTGAAATTAAAAACTATACATGATTATGTAGCCATACAATCAGACAATACAATTTTTTCTTGAACTAGTCTTCAGAAGACTCGAACTTATGAATATTATTTCTGATTGTTTACAGTGTTAAAACATATTAAAGTCATATGCATGCTTGAAAATTTTCCCACGTCTTTTACAATCTAACATTTCAGGCAAATTAAATAATGTTTGCCAACCATTAACAGATCAGCACACGGTCAGCACTTCACTCTACCTGAAGTGTTCTCTACATCCTCCAAGACCTAAAAACAAACGACTTGAAAGAACAGGAGACGTTGTGAAGAAGGGAATCATCCTTGAGATCACTGTCACCAGGGAATTCAAAATTCCCTGGTGATGGGTCTGCTCCGGATGTAGATACTAGTGCGGTGGTCTTGCAATATCGCCTCAATGAAAACAGAAAACAGAAAGGAGGAGAGAATACCTCCCTGACGGACGCTCGTTGATGTCCTGAATATGTCACCACTTTTTCCATGGATAAATACTGCTCTGTCTTGCTTGCGTTTCCGTAGAGTTATTGGATGACTTTCACTATCCCTACGCAAAAATTGAATCCTCTCTTAGCCTGCCATAGTCATTCATTCCACAGGTGGTCAAAAACTTTAAGTCGTTGAAGTTGTGCAATAGTTTACGTTGGTGTTGCAGCTGTTTCTCAATGTAGGCTCTGCAACTGAAGTTTTTTTTCCACTCTGTTCGCATAGCTTTGTATCAAGCTTGCTCTTACGGCTGACGTTTCATGGCTTTACTTTTCAGTCGGCTGAGTATGATGCGTTTAATGACTATGATGTGATGGCAAATGTGGTTTATGTCGTTGTAATTGACGCACAGCTCACGGATGCCCCTTTTGGTAGAGTGATGACCAGATATTGGTTGCTCGCCTTCGGCCACGTCTTCTTTTCCCAGGTATTCGCGCATTGTGCCGTCTTTGCTGCAGTTGTTGCTACCTCTTCTCTGTGCCTAATCAGCTTTGTCCACTGTCTCAGATTTTCTTGCCTTTACACTGCGCACCACTACCTCCACATCTGACTTTGGAATGGAAGGACTTTAGTTTTCGGCTTCTGGCCGGGGCACGTTCTGAATGAGAGTGGTGTAAGATTAAGAGGGAAGTTTAAAGAGGTTACTGCAGTAATCGGTTCACCTTTTTAGGACTGCGACACTCTTGTTGAGGGGGTTCCCGTCGCCGTCTGCTATAACACGGGGTTCCCGTCAGCGTTTGCTATGACACTGGTTTGAGCTGTTTGGTCTTCGTGAGGGTCTTGTTGTATGCCTTCTTAATGTTGCCTGGTGTCATGTATTGTTAATGCTTATTCATGCTCCTAAAGCCACCACTCTACGACGGCATATGAGTATATTAAAAAGAAGAAGAATACGGGATGGAGGTCAACACGAAGCATTCGAACAACACCAGTTAAGTCGTCTCCATTACCACGAGAAGATGCACAAAGAAACCAGCTTCAAGAACATGGGTGCAGCTTTGTCCATAAGTACCAGAACCTCTGAGGTCCAAATAAGAATTGCCACGGTGACCGCACCGATGGTCAGACTGAGCGAAATGTGGACTTTAGCTTTCCCAACAGGCCCTACAAGATCCTCGTTGTCATTATCTTTTTTCACGGCTGAGAGACCTTTGGCACTTCATGTGGAAACAGTACGCAAGATTAAAACCTTTGGACATGAATGTCCACAAACACTGCTCCGCATCTCATATAGAGCACATAGCAAACGTATAAGTCTGAAACACGACAAAAGCGCCTGTTGGCTCACAAGTATGAGTAATCGATTAAACAAAGAGGAGCTAACGTATTCGATTGCTGAAACGGGGCGATTCTATAACGTTTAACTCCGCCGACAGAAAGTTAATGAGGTTTTGACCAACTATTTAACAGGCTCGTGTCTGACACGTGCGAAAATAAATTAATTCAGAACACAGCAACATTAAAACATAAACATTAAAGCCATAGCTCAACGATAAGTATCAGTTATTGATTCCTTACACCGAAAATATACTTTCGGTTAAACGATCATTTACCTGGCGTCGCATGGAATGTTTGACTTTGACCACCTGACAGTTGGGTTTGCGTCACCTGCAATATATTTGAATAAGATTGCCTGATATTACGGGGCTCATTGAAATTGTGGACACCTGTTACCTAAGATGTCAGAGTTGGGACATATGAATCTGGACCGCGAATGCAGGTGAAACATGGACCTGATATAGTGAGCAAGTTTACTCAAATATTGAACTAGTGTCATCTGAAATGCTTGCCTTCGATTACCTCCAATTTTGACTGGGAGGGCACGAAAAAATATTGAACTAGGAGAATATAAAATAGTGGAGTTCGGGCATATGTCATGTTGGAATGGGTCATCTTAAATATTTGACTTGAACTACCTGAGACGGTATCAGGCTTATGTCAATGTTGTAACTTGTTCGCACAAAATTTGATTCAAAAAAGGGTATTCCTTTGACAAAAATATCATTAAATTTATACAAAGTACGTTTACGTTCTAGAAAAATGCCGTTTTCAAAAGAATTGAATGATGGCATAATGGAAATTAAATTATAGAAATAATCCCTCAAATTCCAACTCGTACATTTGCCTGCGGAAACCACAAGACCATTTTGCAATAAACCTAAACTTTGAGATAGATACAGAAATCAAAGCCATTTTCTTGGATGCACTTTGACATAAAGTCAATTATATTGTAGTATAATTAGACAGAACGCTCACCTAAAGTCTTAATTTGTTCACTGATCATACAGTGCGGGTTACGTGATTTAGAAATTTAAAAAGGTGTGTACGTTTGTACTAAAACACGTTCAACACTATAAACCGATGTAAGGTTTAGCAATCGTCCACTGAAGCGCTTATTTCGCTTGACCCACTTCATTTTACACAATGAACAAAACTTCCGTGTTTAAGATCTCTCTTTATAAATATGGGGGTACACCATAACTTAACCGCAAGTTTAAATAACTATGTTAGCTATCATGTTTCGAAATCGTTGAAATGGCGACTTTGGTACGAGTATATGTGTTTTGGATCCTTATTTATATATGCCTGTTAACAGAAGGTAATTCTTATTGTATATTTTAATTACATTGCTGCTATTGTGTTTGTTCGTTTTTATTCGCGAAATTATGTTAGTGTAAACAATTACAATGTTTTTAACTAATTTATTTAGATTAAAAAAAAACATATCAGGGATCAAAATATTAAATATAAAAAAGAAAATAAAAACACTTGAAACTTCAACAACGTGTTTATCGATAAAAAGTGAATTTTAGTGTTCTTTTGCACTCTATCTACCCACACAATATGCGCATGCTATTTACACTGTCGATATTGACATAAATTAACTACGAGATTATTTATTTGTTGAATGGTTATAATACCCGTCTGCATCCATGGAGTAACTACAAATGTTTTGTTGAAAGTCGGCAAATTAAATTAGGAAAAACTTCAACTTAATACAAGTTCTGTTTTTCCAGAATTGCATGTTATAGATGTAAAGAACATTGCAACTTTAAACGTAGAGTTGTGTTCAACTGATGCAGGTATTACACAGATTAAACTTGACCTGTATTTATTGAAACACTTAAATACATAATTATTGCTAATTTAAGTTACCGCATGAAACAACGTATATCCGAGAATATAAATTGAAGAGTTTCTTCAAGACCGTACATATTAGGGCATTAAATTGTTAATATTAAGAAGTGAAACTCAAGCTGCTGGAGTAGTATTGCATTATTAAAATATACAATCGGTTGGTCCTCTATTTAAGGAAAGTGACCAATTGCAGGTTTCAAGCCTTTTTTTATCATACATCATGATCCTACAACTATGGCAACAAATAACCAACCGAAAGGTGGACAGACATATCGGCATTTTTGGAAAACACACTTACAAAAAGCTTTACATTAGCAATTGCATCATTTAATATGTTGACAAAATAATGTTACAAGTAATCTGTTAATCTGACTAGGTACTTGACATGTTAACAATAAGTCATTATCTTGCAACACAAAACAATAGTATATTTCGACGCATTCCGTGTTGAGATAACTTCCTCATTTTTACTATTTTCAGTATGTTTTTGGAAGTCATAATTTCTGACAAGAATACAAATTATTCGATCGTAATCTTGCGGATGCTATGCTCTTATATTTATCATATCATAATCATGAGAGCGTGCACAAAAAGAAACTAGAAACAACACCTTATAATAATGTTTTGCGTTTCAATCATTCGCTTTAGGTTCAAGTTTGTTGTCATGTTCGGGATTCGTAGTTGTGTTTTTATGTAAACGTTTGCAAGAAGCAAGAAGTGGAATTATGTAACCTTCTTTCTAATGTTGCTCTAAAGTTTTTTGTTTTAATGTGTTTTTTAAAGTTTTTCTTGACCGATAAAAAACAACACAATGAAAATAACGAATTAATTGGCAGTTAAGTTAAAAAAAATCATTGACCAAAATAGCATATAGTGATAATTAAAAAAAATGTGACATTTTCAATTAACTGTCCATATGTATTCTAGATTCCCGATTTAAATATTTCAATCAATTTAACACGCAAGGATTTATTGTTCTGTGTATGCTCTGTACACGGCTTACACAGAAATACAGTACTGATGGCTAACGTATTAGTTGAGTACATTTATGTATGTGTTTGCAATCGTGTAGTAAAGAGACATATGATGCTTAAATTTGGCACATATTTATCAGAATTATGCTACTTAATTACCGTGCTTTAAGTTGTAGAATTTTCATAGATTATATTGATATGGTACCTTTAAAGGGATTGAAATGATAAAAGCTACTTATCTAAAGGATCTGTAATTTTTTTTTTGTTGTTTTATTATTTTTGGGTGATTCATTGAATAGTTTGTCTACCAGTGGGTATCAATATAGAATATTATTTAACATCAATGTTGACCTTACAACATTCAAAGTATTCCACTTCGACTGATGTTATGAAAATTCGCACATATTGGCAATGAAGGGGGAATCATACGCATGAAACACAGACAAACCTATTTAAAAATGTGCCTTCAGCAAAATGTTAGGTAGCTACGTTAGTTTGAGCCAATGAGACTGCACGGTGTAACTTTTATGTATCAAAGTTTATTTTGCCTATTTATATCCATCAACGTCATATTGTAAACAGATATAAAATTGCGACTTAATTCAAACGCGGAACACAATTCGTATTTGATTTATTCTTCTACGTAATTTGGTGTATACAATTTGAGCCTCGAAAGGTATGGAGCGCGCCTAAAGATAACTTATATGAGGACCAGGTTTGTTTTCTAGCACCCAATCATGTTTATCTTACTCGCCATACGAACATTTAGATAAAATCATAATAACAGCTGCAATTTCTAGTGATGTACGTGTGTATTAAATACAGCATTTGGATTGTTCTTGTACATAAGGGAATTACCTGAAAATCCGTTCTAAACCCCACATGTCCGGTATGGTGACCAGAAAAACTAAATACACAAGCGCCATGAGTGAGCATTCAAAAAAGGGTCGTATAATGAGAAGCGCGTGTTACGGTTTTAATAATGCATAGTACATTGCAAGTTATATCTTATATAGCAATTGCATCATTTGCTTCAGCAGTCCCATGCGTAACTACGTATGTAATGCATATATAATGTTAAAAATTATATTAACATAAATGAAATATATATAAAAAAAACTTTGTTGGACGTTAAGTGACAATATAAGTGTTCGTTTTCCACGTTTCACCTATTATGTGTAATATTAATCAAGCATATTGTTTACTATGATAAACATATTCAACTGTTTTACACAATGTTAGTTCTTACGCCCACGGAAGCATTTATTTAACTTGACAATCTTCGCGAGACACCACTAACTAAACGTCCGTGATACAAGTTTTATATGTTTAAAATATATGGGTTTACATAGCCTTTATGACATGATTACGAATGCAAACCATTAAATATTTACACCGTTGTAATGGCTTTGCATGAACAGTTAGCTTTGTTCGGAAAATGCCTGTATTTATATTTAAAAGGTACGAAATTAAACATGTTATATTCGTATTTTCACTTTAATCTTGTTAAATCTGCAAAAAAAGCATGATTGGAAATTACACTTTTTTTGTTATATGTATAATATTATGTACAAATACATTTCATGACAGTCATAATCTGAAACATCGAGTTTCGGTTAATTAATTTGACATAATAGGACACACAGATAAATTTAAATTACAGCTGCTATAAAACAGCTCAGTACTCAATCTTATTGTTTATTTGACACTAGCACAAAACACAGTGTTAAGACATATCGATTACGTGTGTTTGAGGCAAATATATTCTCTATGACACAATGTAAATAATAATAATAATATATTAACGATGAAGGTATATTATTTGATCATATTTCCATCAAGTAAATGGTTAGTATTCCAACGTTTTTAAGATATTTTCATTGTGCTTAGGAAAGTTTGAGATACACATATACATATAAAACACAATTATTTTTAATGCTTGAAATACATATACGAAATATATTATCTGAAGTTACTTGTTTAAGACAGCTTAATGGAAAAAACACGTAAAAAAAAATCCCCATACTGAGTAAAAGTAGTGTATACATTTAAGTACGTTCTCATTTTAATGCTTTTTGTAGTTCTTCTTATGTGCCTTGTGAATAACGGTGCTTGGCGAATACGTTTGTTTTGCGAAAATATGTGGCTTGCGAGTAAGAAATCTTTGTTAATAACGGTGTTTTAAGAACAATTGTGATTTGAGATGTAGGATGTTATATGAATAAGGTTCTTTGAAAATAGGGGTCAATTTTTAAACAAGCAGGTATTTTTGTAAATAACAGACATTTGTAAAATAAAGGGATTTTTTTTATAACTCATGTGTTGTTAAAATACAAAATAGTATACCTAACAATTTGTAAAATATAATTATTAGGGATTAACTATGTTTTAACCAAAGCAAAAAAGAAAATACTTTATGAAAGATCACTTTTTAACATATAATCATTCTTCCCAAAATTAATGAACATGGGCTTTGTAATTTTATTGTTGTATTGTTGTTTTTTTACAAGTGCCACGCAATTAATCAAACTCCTCAGATGGATGTATCTTTTTCAATGTCTTCAATGAAAACACTTTGCACATAATTTAACTATTCAAATGCATAATGTAATCAACAATTTACAAACCTGTATTATATTAAGGTATTTCTCACCACTATTAAGTCATTTGGACGAAACGTGTTATTTTGTAAGTACATACCAAGTATTATAAAAGTTTGGTTTAATCTTCTAACCCGTTGTTATAGTCCAGTATAGTTTTACTGCACCACCAAGGACATTCACATTTGTTAGTGTTTTTGACAATTTATCGCGAGACCTTAATGCAATATAGAGGACAAATAAAACGTCAGAAACATTATCAGGAATTAAATTTTCGAACGCATGTCTTATATTTGTCTCAAAATACCGTTTGCCATTACAATACAATAGAATGCATACACTACGACATAAAACATAAAATAATGCTCACAGAAGAGGTCAACAACTTTGAACGGTCAATACAAAGCTTTTGGTGATGAACTCGGTTTGAAAGGTCGCCGAACCCTGCACTTATCGCAAAACAATATCTCACAACAGGAAACCAACCCAATTTATACCATATAGATTAAACAACATAACACATTTACAAAAAAAAGATTAAGTTGTTGGTTGCCGTATTGGAATTGTCGATGCGAAGCCGCATTTGGAGCTAAAATTGGTTGGTGGAGTGACTAATTTCACACTACGCCCGTACTCAAGCCTGGTTTATGTTGTTTATTGTTTGATTTTGTGCGTTAACTATTGGATAATGATAAAACCCAGTTCCGTGGGACGAAACCTGAGTGTTGGCCTATGTAACAACTTTCTGCGAGAGATGTGTTACATGACGTGAGACGTGAAGGCTCGTCGTTTGCGTACAGTAACCATAAATGACGCTTTTTAAATAAATCTTGGTGAAATTTAACTATTTTTTATTTAGAAACGCTCCCTTCTTACATGAATCCACATTCACATTTAGAACATGCCGCCGCTTTATTGTATACCATTTTTAACATGTTTAACAAATCATAATAAGATTGATTTACAATAGCGACACAGCCGGTACTCAAATACATCAGTTAACTGTCATGATAAATAAATATTACCATTTAATATAAATTTACGGACGTTGAAAATGCCCAGTACCACAATACGAATCGCTAACACTTATGAATAAATGCATTCAACTACATACAACAAGAACTGCGAAATTTAAACATGTTTTCTTGTTGTCGTTTTTTTTCTTCTTTGATGCGTTCAAATACTCAAAAGTTGTTTCGCTGTAATAATCAGTGTGCCTATTAAGCATTAAGCGCTATGACACTATCAAAACAAGTTTTTATATCAACATTATGCCAAGTATAAGAATGCCTCTTTAAGAAACAAAGAAACGAAAAAAGATTTGGTCTTTTTATTCTTACGTTAAGTTAGGTTACATCATTTTCTTGAATATGATTAAGTCTTTTTGCAGTTTATTTAATGTAATACATACAGACATCTTCATGTCTCCGAATGTATTTCAGGATCGGGTTATTTCATCTCTTCGACTGCAACGACCTGGGAAACTGTTGATAAAGAATGTGAGCTTGTACACCCAAAACTTAAGTACAATGAAAACGGTCTTGTTGAGCTCGAAGGACAATTTGATATAAACGAAACTATTCCTGCGGAAGGTGTTTGGATTGGATATCTCAAAGCATTTACAAAGTTCGAGTTTAAAGGTAAACATCTTTAATATATCTTGATTTCACTATCTTTTTCAGGGAATCCAATATTTACATGTTTTTTTTGTATTTCCGTGTTAAGCTGGTCAGACGACAAGAATGTACCAACTGTCTTTTATATTGTCATAGAGATAATCTAGTGTTATCAAAGTACCAAATCATCTAAATACCACATCACCTAGAGCAACCTATTTCTGTTGGTACATTTGTTTCGTTAACTATATTACTGTCGGCAATGCATCTTTCCTAACATTACATACCTTAAATTCTGGATTTTCATTCAAAACATCATTGTCTTTTATTTTAGGCTGCGGGTCATTGAGGTCGAGGGATCCCTTTACAACGCACATCGTGTCCAGTCTGGCCAGTTGTTATCATATATGCCGTGGAACCAATATGTGGATGATCGCTGATGATACGGTAATGAACAGTTTCTTTATTTTCAAATGTAGTTATCTATGCTGTATTTATTGTATGTGTTGCAAATCTGGACAATTGCAATCAAATGATTAGATTATAAACTGTTGTTTTAAGTCGCGGTGTCCGCAAACCAATCAGTATATTTTCGGGTTCAAAAAACATTTCAGCAGGGGACTAAAGGCTAGGGCTTTATATAAATACCATAGACACGGAGGCAACGACACATTTTTGAACATCAGCATTCCTGTTGTTACGAGTTGAACCTTTCAATAATAACTTAGGGTACGGCTCTGAGGTTTAACGTTTGTTTTTAATGTGAATAATTAATGACGTGCAGCGTTTGTTTTACATATAATTAATAAATAAATGAATATATAAGTAAATCCATTTCCCGTTAAGCAAGATGCGTCGTGTGTTTTTTAAGTGTTATACCATAATTGACAAAATTTGGATCGATGAAATGCTTAAACATTTGAGCGATAATTAAATTATGCAGCAATACATTTTATTAACTTGGCTTCATTGCATTATCACTTGCTCTCGTAGAATTAAAAGCAGCATAATTGTTCACATCAGCGGTTAAAATACGAAATATCATCGACCGCCATAGCGATTGCCTTATAATTGTTCCCAGAATAAAAGCAAATGTTTAGACAGGCTGTTGAAGTGTTAATGTCAACACAAATGCAATTCAGATCGTTTAAGTTGCATGTACGTCCTCACTCGTGAAAAACGAGTCATTCAAGGAAACCGCAATTGTTGATCGAAAAACAGCTTAAATACGTTGTTATGTTCTAGTTAAAGCGATTTTTCTGGAAAATCTGGAAAATCTTGGTCTTGTCGAGGTGCAATTATCATATATAACCGAAACATTTTGAACCATGGAATAGATGTTTTTACTCAAGAAGGAATTAGAAAAGTCAGTAGGTTACTGAAAAGGATTTGATATCCGTATTGAATGTCTACTATGCTTTATTATGCCCCCCTTCGAAGAAGAAGGGGTATATTGCTTTGCACATGTCGGTCTGTCGGTCTGTCGGTCTGTCTGTCGGTCGGTCCGTCCACCAGGTGGTCTCCAGATGATAACTCAAGAACGCTTGGGTCTATGATCATGAAACTTCATAGGTACATTGATCATGACTCGCAGATGACCCCTATTGATTATGAGGTCACTAGGTCAAAGGTCAAGGTCACGGTGACCCAAAATAGTAAAATGGTTTCCGGATGATAACTCAAGAACGCTTATGCCTAGGATCATGAAACTTGATAGGTAGATTGATCATGACTCGCAGATGACCCCTATTGATTTTCAGGTCACTAGGTCAAATGTTAAGGTCACGGTGACCCGAAATAGTAAAATGATTTCCAGATGATAACTCAAGAACGCTTATGCCTAGGATCATGAAACTTCATAGGTACATTGCCCATGACTCGCAGATGACATCTATTGATTTTCAGGTCACTAGGTTAAAGGTCAAGGTCACGGTGACCCGAAATAGTAAAATGGTTTCCGGATGATAACTCAAGAACGTTTATGACTAGGATCATGAAACTTCATAGGTACATTGATCATGACTGGCAGATGACATCTATTGATTTTCAGGTCACTAAGTCAAAGGTCAAAGTCACGGTGACCCGAAATAGTAAAATGGTTTCCGGATGATAACTGAAGAACGCTTATGCCTATGATCATGAAACTTCATAGGTACATTGATCATGACTGGAAAATAACCCCTATTGATTTTCAGACAATTGGTCAAAGGTCAAGGTCTAGGTGATCCGAAATAGTAAAATGGTTTCCCGATGATAACTCAATAACGCTTATGGCTAGGATCATGAAACTTCATAGGTACATTGATCATGACTCGAAGATGACCCCTATTGATTTTCAGGTCACTAGGTCAAAGGTCAAGGTCACTGTGACAAAAAACATATTCACACAATGGCTGTCACTACAACTGAGAGCCCATATGGGGGGCATGCATGTTTTACAAACAGCCCTTTATTTAGTTGATGTTTGCCATGCTATGAACACTATTCTTGGATAACCCTTTACGAATACATAAACAGTGAAGGCATGATATGTATTGTTTTACAAATAAGCAGTATGACGCGACAATAAAGCTGCATATCAGATATGATTAGTGTAGGGACGCCACCATATTCCTTGTTTACTCACAATTTCTCTAATGACGAAAATAAATGCATAAATATAACCAACTCCATAAATTACAATAGTTATAGGTTATTAGACGGTTCACTGTACAATACGGAAATATATTTGGACGAGCACACAGATTAAAGTCATATTGGTCCAGCCGTTAGCCTCAACTGTCCAATATGGAAAAAATACATATTTTTTTATCCAATACCGGATTATATTGGACGGTAACGTGGTACATATAAAGAATTCCCGTTGGATGAATTTATTGGATATAGAATAAGGAATATTAACAGTAAATTTCGTTTTAATAGATTTCCGATACTGACGAAAGTAATACAATAAATATATAAGGGTGGTATTTAACCCACGCGTCAATTTTGGCACGTATGTTGGACGCGAATTTCGTTTGTGATTAATTCTGGGTGTGAGGTTCGTCTAGCGATCAGACCGGTTAATATACTGATTGCTTGGGATTTTCGTTTCAAGGCGGTTATGCCAGAGTCGATCATATTTTATTGTTGCTTCGTAGATATAAACCGGTCCTTTGATTCTATATACTTAAAGTTATATAAGTTCAATTTGGACGGCAAAATGTTGTGCCGTATACGCATTATGTATCAATCGGTCAAAGCATGTGTAAGACAATGTAGCACATACTCGGAGCATTGAAGTATCACTGGGGGCTGACGAGGTCAAAGCGCAGTCCGTTTCGCTACGACGTCGCGTATATGTTTTACTACGAAAACATTGTTTAAATACACATGACATCGAGCACGGATTAGTCAAAAATTGTGTTTAAAACATGTAAGATTATGCTTTTCTAATAACAAAACTCTGAATTTAAGCACAATGGCATTGACACAATTTTACAATTTCCATATTGATCTATGTATCGTTAAGCCACTGGTGTGTTTAGAAATGTGTAGGGTGACCCAGTTATCAGAAATAAAGGCTAAATATTATTATTAGGCATCATCATGTCTCTGATAGTATACGTATATGCCTCTCTGCGACAACGCTTTAGCGTGTATGCGTTTCTCACAGGAGACGTATTGGTTATCTCTCAAAGGCAAAATAAAGAACAGTTTTTTTTTTAAAACGGAGTCATTGAGTGGCTGGATCTTTCCTTTGAGGAAGAGGTAGTAACAACGGCACAACATGATCCGAAGCGCACAGTCAACATGATAATGCACATTGTTATGATAAAGTTAAATTCACAACTAGGCCGAAGGAAACGATTAAAATCGAAAATCCATATATACAATTACAGTTGAAAGTCGAGCACCTAATGTCGTCGGTCTCAAAAAAAATGACGCATCTTCACTTTGTGACAATCCCTTATACGTTCATTTTGATAGAGACCGACGATAGGTTTTCAGCATACGGTATCCCCAACTCGCTTGTCTCGAAACTCTGCTTATGTCAAAGTAAATCCCATGTCCCAACTTCGATCATTATTTATCTCATACGGATTTTGATTTTTACATTTTATATATCAGAGCGATTTTCTTGAAAATCGGGTATCGTCTCGTACTGAGATGAATGTCATGTTCGTATACATGATTTTACCTGTAAAATCCACACCTGTAACAGCCGTAAGATGTGGAAAGTAGGACCCCAATGGCACAAATCCGCAATTGCATAATCAATATATTGTTGTAAAGGTGTGGCAGTGGGTTTCTGTCACGGGTTATAGTTTACTGCGTACATGACGGCCGGTAAATTTACCTCGTGTTACAATGCGGTTAAGGCCCAGTCTCAATATGATGCCGGCGGAGCCCCAGTGCGTGATCAGGCATCTACCGGGATCAACCGGGGCCCTACCTTGATGAACCGGTGCTCCACCGGGATGAACCGTGGACGACCGGGAACAACCAGGGCTCCAACGGGAAAGTATTAAAATGTTTAATACCTCCGGGAAGAACCGGGAGTCACCGGGTAGGGCCGGCAACGACCGGCGTGGCACCAAGAACAACCGGGACTGTACTGGAAACAACCAGGACGGCAACTTAGCTACACCGGGGCCCAAACACACCCCGGCAGAGCTACGGAAACGCTCCGGTGGAGCCCCGGTGAATGCCGGCAGAGTCCCTTTATAGCTACGTTACATATGTAAACCGGTGCTCTGACGGTGCCGCCCCGGTTGTTCCCGGTGCAGTTCTGGTTGTTTCCAGTGCCAAGCCGGTCATTGCCGTTCCTTTCCGGTAAA
The DNA here is from genome assembly GCF_020536995.1 of Dreissena polymorpha. Taxonomy (NCBI): domain Eukaryota; kingdom Metazoa; phylum Mollusca; class Bivalvia; order Myida; family Dreissenidae; genus Dreissena; species Dreissena polymorpha. The sequence continues at coordinate 58,978,064 of NC_068361.1, forward strand.
TCCTGGTTTATTCCGGAGTTATTAAACTTTCCCGGTGGAGCCCCGGTTGTCCCCGATTAAACCGGGGCGTTGCCGCAGCTCTGCCGGGGTCTGATGCCGGTATAGCCCCGGTGAGTGCCGGCGTAGTGACGGTATACCGGGGCTCTGCCGGGACTCTGCCGGATTTCACCGGGTTCAACCTTTTTCGTTTTGATGTTCACGCGCACATTGAAGCACTTCGACATTTGCACTGGGCAATGGCAGCCTGCAGTAACAGCAAACTGCGTGTGATATGTCCTGAAATGGATACAGAAACTTCGTTGAGCAACCTATAAATTATATATGTACTTCGTTACGCAGCCAATACATACTCTGTTCGAAACCTATACATAAAGCGACTTGTAATTTCCATTGAAACAAAGCATTTGAATAATTAAAACACATGTTCGTAACCTGTTTTGTACTTTAAAATGTGTAATGTACACAGAATTAAAGTAACATGTAGTTTTATTTAATTTAATTTTCCGTAATTGGCTATTTTAACAGAATAACCACCTTATGCATTGCTTCAAATCAAAATATTTCGATTTTAGCTCAAAACAAACTTAAAGGTTGCAACTACGCGCATTTGTTATTAGATTGTTATTGAAAATAAGTACCTACCATTACTGGATGTTCCGTTCTCTAATCCATAAACACCAGAAAAGATGAAACTCGCCTGATTAAGTAGTGTATTTACACAATGTTTTCGTAGTAAAACATATACCCGACGTCGTAGCGAAACGGACTACGCTTTGACCTCGTCAGCCCCCAGTGAGTATAGCAATCGGAATTTGACAGGGAGAGATAACATCGCCTATACTATTTTATCTATTCGTGGAAGAAATGATTTTACAAAATAGACATTATGCGATACATAATAAATATACAAGGCATATGTTCAATTCTATTTCTGTTAAAAGACGAAATGGTTGTAATAGGTGACACGACAGAAGACATACACTTGTCTATTGTTCATTTATATGAATATTGTAATTCCTGGGGTTTGCAAGTTAACATACCGAAAACCAAATTGTAAAAGAATGTTGAGGCAGTTTGTGTTCAAAGAGAATGCTGTTTTGTAATGTTCTTCGACATTGATGTTGCATTTAGGGCGGGAGTAAAACTCGGGTAACGTCTAATGTTGGCCGTTTAAGTATATTTTCCGTACCCGGGGTACGATGCAGTATACTTAAGAGTATACTACTTTGTAGGACCACATTTCTAACTTACATACCAAATGTTAATTCGATATTTATATAACATATTTCATCCCACATCCCTGATATGACCAATTTTTTGTAATCAAAAAATTGTAAGTTAAGCCAAGCTAGTAGAAGGCAACTGAATGATGTTACATGACAAACATAACACATATGTTTAAAAGAAGATATTTCAAGTATTTCACTAGATAATCGCCATAGATTATTTTCTTCTATGGCGTTGACAGTTTTTATTTCAAGCGTATGCTTTGAAATTGTTTAAAGGACAACTAACAGATGCAACGTACAAAATACACAGTTGTAAGCCTTGTGTTTCGAGAGGAGAACATTATTCAATGTATTTCTAAGAGTCTATAATCTACATAATTTTTGTTTATCACTTGTCCTCTGGAACCTGGTCACTTTTTAATCAAGAGATATGATAACAAACTTAGAAGAAGGTCACTTTACGATGTTACAAACCAAATATAAAACTCGTGACAAATGCGATTTCATGTAAGAAATATTTGTTTAATTTATTTAGTCATTAAGTCTATATACTAGTAAATCATAAGACAACTGAGACGTGGTCAGTTTTGACCATACGGTCCTGATTTGAACAAGCTTACTACAAGAGCGCTTGACCATGTTTGACATTCTACATTTCACCTATGACCCCTTCGATTTTACCATGATTTTTTTTTATATAGATTTTGTGTTTACAATTTATTTGCAGCTTTTGTTTCATTAATATAAGGGAAACTTGAACAATTTAAAGAAATGTAAACGAGAATTACCCAAGAATCAGTTCTATAAAGTTTCATAAAGATCTGCCATTGATTTGACAGGAGATTTTGTGCTAATAAAAAGTGTAAACCTGGAGGATAACCAGCGATTGAAAACGCTCACCATGTGCACGGGGAACACATAGAGCAAAACAGCGGCGCACATTCCGATTAAAACAAAGATACCCAGAAGGGCAATTCACTTGCTGATTATTATCATTAATACGCTAATAAAGGAAAAAAAGTACAAGCAAAATAATAAGTTACAGAAGTTTACATAAATGCGCTTATGGAGTTCTATAAGAATTTAGTTGCACGTGATACAAAATCCCTACGTGCGGACAGACGGACAAGTGACAATCTATTTGCCTCATCCAACCCTCCTTAATATTGGGACGCAAAGCTAAAAAGTAACCAAAATAAGTTTTAAATTCGATAAGATGTGTTTACGATTGATAAGATCTGCATTGTATACATAAGTTTTGCAACTAAACCAACTGTCAAGTCAAAATATATTTCATTTTGTAAATGCATTGTCAAAAACTATTACATTATTTAGAAAGAGTTTATTGTGCGTTGACATGCTGTCTTTTCTCTTGACGTCTTTTCTTTTAGAATTGAACTACGTGTAACTAATGATAATTGATTGAGTGAATGCTCCTTCCGGTATCACTTTTAAAGAACTGTTTGTCTACTTGTTTAAGACACTGAACGACATATTATATGTTGAAAATCACGACAGTACCTAAACGTACGATAACACATTGCACGCTGTGAGTACCGTTCTGACCTTGTTTTATTTGAAGTGCATAAGACGTGATTTAATACGTATATGTATCAGTATAAGAGTTAAAAAAGGCTTTGAAATGATATTCTTTGAATATCAACTTCTCTTTATGGACGCGGTGCTTTTTATCTATGTATAATGAAATCGAGATATTTTTACAGATAAAAACATGTGTTTGCACTAACGTACGGAAGATTTATCTGACAAACCGCACAAATTGCACAAAATGCGGCGATATCATTTGTGGCGCTGGCTTGGACATTGCTATTTACAGCGTTTTGAACGGTAATTATTTGATGTACTAAATGATGTACTAAAGTAAACGTACTTTAATAATGTAACCCACAGGAATTGGTCTTGAAAAAGCAAATCATTAATAAATTTTAGATTAATATAATAACAAACCAATATGATGTATCTTAATTTATTATGCCTTGCAAAAAATAAATAAATTTCTACCAAAAGTAGTAGTATAAGTCTTCGTAGAAGACGTCATCGTCGTCGTCGTCGTAGTGGTAGTAGTAGTAGAAGTAGTAGTAGTAGTAGTAGTCGTAGTCGTAGTAGAAGTAGTAGTTTTTGTTGTAGTAGTAGTAGTAGTAGTAGAAGTAGTAGTAGTAGTAGTAGTAGTAGTAGTAGTAGTAGTAGTAGTAGTAGTAGTAGTTGTTGTAGTAGTAGTAGTAGAAGTTGTAGTAGTAGTAGTAGTAGTAGTAGTAGTAGTAGTAGTAGTAGTAGTAGTAGTAGTAGTAGTAGTAGAAGTAGTAGTAGTAGTAGTAGTAGTAGTAGTAGTAGAAGTAGTTGTAGTAGTAGTTGTAGTAGTAGTAGTAGTAGTAGTAGAACTAGTAGTAGTAGACGTAGTAGTAGTAGTAGCAGCAGCAGCAGCAGCAGCAGCAGCAGCAGTAGTAGTAGTAGTAGTAGTAGAAGTAGTAGTAGTAGAAGTGGTAGTAGTAGTAGTAGTAGTAGTAGTAGTAGTAGTAGTAGTAGTAGTAGTAGTAGTAGTAGTAGTAGTAGTAGTAGTAGTAGTAGTAGTAGTAGTAGTAGTAGTAGTAGTTGTAGGAGTAAAAGTAGTAGTAGTAGTAGTAGTAGTAGTAGTAGTAGTAGTAGTAGTAGTAGTAGTAGTAGTAGTAGTAGTAGTAGTAGTAGTAGTAGTAGTAGTAGTAGTAGTAGAACTGGTAGTAGTTGTAGTAGTAGTACAAGTAGTAGTAGTAGCAGTAGTAGTAGTAGTAGTAGTAGTAGTAGTAGTAGTAGTAGTAGTAGTAGTAGTAGTAGTAGTAGTAGTAGTAGTAGTAGTAGTAGTAGTTGTAGTAGTAGTAGTAGGTAGTAGTAGTAGTAGTAGTAGTAGAAGTAGTAGTAGTAGTAGTAGCAGTAGCAGTAGTAGTAGTAGTAGAAGTAGTAGTAGTAGTAGTAGGAGGAGTAGTAGTAGTAGTAGTAGAAGTAGTAGTAGTAGTAGTAGTAGTAGTAGTAGTAGTAGTAGTAGTAGTAGTAGTAGTAGTAGTAGTAGTAGTAGTAGTAGTAGTAGTAGTAGTAGTAGAAGAAGCAGTAGTAGTAGTAGTTGTTGTTGTTGCTGGTGTTGCTGTTGTTATATTTTTTGTTGTAGTAGTTTTTGTTGTAGTAGTGGTTGTAGTAGTAGTATCATTTTTTATTTCAATTTCAGATGTTTCTGTAGAAAGTAGAGATTCCAATAATACCGAGTATTTATGTCAAGCATCCCCATCCAGCACTAACCAATCAGCTTGGGTGATGTGTACCGATGCAAATTATAAAAGGAATGTATGGTGCAGATTTAAAGGTAAATAGTATCTGTTTACATCGACCATATTAAAGGCGTTTCAATTTTGAAAATACTTTTGCTGAAACAAGTGCTAAAAACATGCGTGTGTATCGTGCAGATAAACTAAGTAAATTATACTTTGAAGTAATAAAAATCAGTATACAATCAGGCTTGATTGACAACTCTGAAATGAAATTGCATTCGAGGATCATATACAGTATATTGATTTATCGAAAAACATTTTTATATAAGGTTGTGGTAGTTTTTTTATCCGTATATGTCTACAAATTGTTAAATATTTGTCTTTGGAGTAACAGTGCAACGTTGTTACTATATGTTAAAACATGTTACTTTTAATATTTCTGTTTTTAAGCAAGTAGCAGTAGCAAATACGTGTACGCAGCATCGTTCCTTGTTTTAATTAAGTGGTATTCTATAAACACTAATAATGTAAATGTAAATCTCGCCGCAATTTCATATTTAAAATATAAAAGCTCTTTGCCTTAAGCTTTTTAGCGTGCGACTGGGAATACTAGTATGCTACTTCAGCTATTTCCTTATTTTTATTTTATACTGGCCCTATAGGTTTGTATTGGTAAGAATATTTCCATTCTACATTTAAAGATTAAGAGGACTTGGAATATGATTATGGTAAGTATGCATCGTTTTCAATAAAATATTCGACACTATATACACAATTGTAAAACAAATGCACTTCTATTAGATTGGGAGCCAACTATTTCGACACAGACATTTGCTAACTGGAATGCGGCTAATGATCACTGTGCAGATCAATTTGACAACCCATCTTCTGCCGCAGGATACAGTGCACAGAAAATAACAAATTTGGCTTTTACAAATATTCGTCGAGAGTGGACTCTGCACACAGCGAACAGTTTGTTTGTTGTACTGGTAGATTTAACTTTCTATGATGATGGATTCAAAGGAAGATACAAATTATTTCGCTGCGTCTCAAAACCGTTCAATACGCTAATCCTTTGTATTGAACATTTCAATACGGTTTCTACATTTTAACATTTCGTTATAAATAAGTGGCGTGTTGTATATATTTCCCTGTATTGCATTGGTTTGTTATACATTTAATATATTTCATTGTTCTGGCACTCATTAAATTCTTTTGATCTAGTAGAGCAACCTTTTTATGTATCATATATGTAAACGTTTATATTAACTCGTATGTATGATGATAATAGCTGTTAGTGGGTACGTAAACAACTTTGCATATTTAAAATCATTTTAGGTAGTTTCAGTGGTCCACGAATGTTTGCCTATATAACAAACGGATCAAAAGAAATAAAGTTTTCTAGCAGTTCAAGTGAGGACAGGAAGTACTTCTTATGCGTTGGTATCCGACCAACAGGTAAGACACATCGCCTGCAAAAACGGACGCAAACGATTACACGTGTATCCACTTAACATAGCAAAGTTTAAAGAAATAGTACTGTGACTGAAACTATCTATCTAACCTGCAACCTCCGGGCATGGTTTAAGTTTATGACGAAGGAAAATACAAATAAACATGTGAAAACAAGATTTATTGCTCGTGTGCATCTCACGCTCCACAAAACGATATATATGCATGCATCGATGTGATATACCTTGTGCTCCAGATAAGACGGCCAGACTGCCGGAAGAAAGAACAAAAATATTAAATAATATTAAATATGTTTGTTCGAAGGCATCAAAGTGAACATACATGTATAGCTATATAATAAACATTACATATACATATTACAAAATGATAAAGAACAGAATATCATTTACCTTAACAAGTAAATTTAAAACGTGACGTTAATACATCAAACGTGAGATTCTACTGTCACCCAATTTTTATTAATGCATTATACTTACATATCAATTATCAAAATAAAACGAAAATGTCATGCAGCGTATAAGCATATGGCAGATAACGCATAGACTGCGTTTAAACCGACATCATGATGTACACATATGAATGGCGATTTAGATATGTACCTTATTTTATATGATCAATTTAGCCACAACCACGGCGTCTACAACACAAGCTTCATCACCGACACCAAGTTCGACGAACATACCCAGCACATCAACGTCATCAGCACCCTCTCCCGCAACCAATACCACAACAGCACAAGTAACAGTGTCGACATCGTCTATGTTTACATATTCGACAACTGGCAATACGTCAACAAGCGCTGCGCCTAATGAAGCATTTGCAGACTCTTCACGAGGTGATAATAACATACAATTGTTATAAAAGTGATGTAACTTTTTATTTTTAGAACCTGTGTGTTAGCAACTTTTCACTATTATATCTCGAACCTCTATGATCTCTATCACCATTACGTTTAGAGCCCATTCGAAACCACTAAGCTCTTATCACTATTAACCTTTTGTATTTTACTACTTGTTTACTTTAAAAAATATCGTTGTTTTGTTTATGCAATCATCATGCCCATTTTAAAGAAAAACAAATATATCATCCGATAAAAGTTTATGTTTTCGCAAATGTTGAATACAGCAAACATTTGGAGTATAATAACATTATTGTGCATTTTTATGACATCATTTCCTTCATACGTGTGTTTGAGACCTGTTCTTGTATTTAATTTCGTAATAAAGACAAATAACTCGCGTAAATGATCCGATACAACGAATACCATGTAATTGTCAAACACAACTAAATTTATTTGCTAACTGTAGAACTTGTCAAGATTCGCTTCCGTGTTCTAAGCCAGCACTAACCTCGTATTATCTATGTTTTATGCTAGGATCTTCAACTGCAACAACAGCAGCAGGAGTTTCAGTTGCAGTCGCACTTGCGGTAGCAGCAGTTTTGATCGTTGTTGGTCTGAGAAAAAAGTAAGCTTATTTGCAGATTCGTGAAGTACAATAATGTTCATGTTTATACTCTAAAATTTGATTCATTGGCTATGAACAAAAATCGTCGTTAATGCTGATTGATTGTTTTATATATGAATGTATAATAATTTCAGTTTGTTAAATACTTTTCATACTTAAGATGCATTTTTTACACTAGAGCTTTGTGACAGACGTGACGTCAACCCCACGTGCCACATTGACGCAGACTATTTTGCATGCTGTCTTCACAAAACAAGAGAATCTAATTTATGGCGATTTTTAAGAATTATTATGACATTATCATTTAAAGCCATTTTGACCTTTGAACTCTTGAATTCTTTCACATGATGACAAGCCGTCCAAAGAATGTGAACAAAATTAATGTACAGAATCGTTTTAAAATCTCACAATGAATGACATAGTTATGGCCCAGACAAGATCATTTATTGCCATATCTGACCTTTGAACTAAAAGTGTGACCTTGACCTTGGAGATATCGACGTAATTCTTTCGCACCAAACACCGTCCAATGATGGTGAACAACAGAGCCAAATGATTTTAAAATCTCACAATGAACGACATAGTTATGGCCCGGACAAGCTCATTGATGGCCATTCTTGACCTTTGAAGTGTGACCTTGACCTTTGATATATCGACGTAATTCTTTCACGCGACACACCGTCTTAATATGGTGAACAAATGTGCCAAATGATTTTAAATTCTCACAATGACAACATAGTTATGGCCTGGACAAGCTCATGTATGGCCATTTTTTACCTTTGAACTTTAACTGTGACCTTGACCCTGGATATATTGACGTAATTCTTTCGCGCAACACACCGTCCAATGATGGGGAACAAATGTGCCAAATGATTTTAAAATCTCACAATTAATGACAAAGTTATGGCCCGGACAAGCATTTGACCTTTTAACTCCAAGTGTGACCTTGACCTTTGAGATATCGATGTACTTTTCTCACACGACACACCATCCCATGATGTCGAACGAATGTACCAAGTCATTTTAAAATCTAACGATACATGACATAGTTATGGTCCGGACAAACTTTCAGTTTAAAACACACTAAGTGTTCCCGTGACCTAGTTTTTGACCTGGCATACTCCATATTCAAACTTGACCTTATCATCATCTAGATACAACTTCTGACCAAGTTTGGTGAAGATCGGATGAAATTTCGGGACAGACCGACGGACCGACAAAGTGACTCCTATATAGCCCTCATTACCTCATAATTCATTCATATATTTGTAGAGGGAAATTGTGCTTAGCAATCACAAAGGGTTCAAAATTTGAAAGCACAGACAACAATCGCGACATATCGTTAGCGAGGATAGATTCCAAACCAAACGCATCCTACCCTGCGTCTACACAAAACGGTTCCTTTCCCGGCCCTTCGTCAAACCCTACATATTGTGAACATCATACAAAAACTGGAACGTCTAATGAGCTGTGTACCTCAGCAGACCCAGACGTGGACAATGAAACCATCAATGGAAAACTCGGACTTGCAGAATCAGAGGTTCACAGCTACTTTGTCCTAGAGAAAGACGGATTTGAACAGCAGAGACATGCAATCACGTCCGTGCCAACAGACGTTCACGACTACTTTGTTCTAGAGAAACAGCAATCAGCTATTGGCAATGAAAATAGCGGTTCAAAAAACGAATTGCACGCGAATTTTGTTCATGCAAAACAAGGTTGTCGATCGACTCATGAAATGCCTTCAAACGAAGCTTATCCTTATTTTGTGTTAGAGAAACAGACCACGCTTAACTCAACACCAATAAATACAGCATTTTCACGTGATTTGGCTAAGGATGATACAGATATGTATCAAGAGATAGATTCGAATGACACATACGCGGCCATTGATGATTCACGAGATGACAACAACGATACCGATTACACAAACAAGGCATTTAAGCACTCAAGAACGGACTTCTCAGACAACATATACAACCATCTAAACACTGCTGGCGACGATTATGATCATGTTGGCAAAGTACACAACTAACTTTAAAGCAATAGCAAATGCCTATGACGTTACGTCTAGTGCAGTGCAAATATAAACAAGGCTACGAACACCAACTTCCCGTATGTTATATCACGGAATTCAGAAAGTCAAAAAATCAAAAAGGCAAATTGCCAAACTTAATTAAGCATTTTTGAATTAAGGTAGTTTTAACTGCTACCTTTTCCTTCTGTTAAGAAATTAATAAGCATAAATACAATTGTATTGATCGTTAAACAAATAATCATCTCAAAAGCTCATTTAGTTTGGTATAGAAAGGATTCAATTGTAACACCTAAAGGCGTATAAGCCAGTTTATTTTTACGCAAATTTGATTTACTGTAACACCGGTGTATGCTCGTATAAAAAAGTTAAAAAAATAGTATGAAGCCAAGACAAAAATTGATTGGACAATCTGTGTTCTCTGAACTGCACAATCAGAATCGGACAATGATCCCATAGACTACACAAACCTTTTGTATCGCGTACTTGTAACGACAGGGCATGTCTTGAATTAAAAGAAATAGTCTGTATTTCGTTTAATTTGAAGATATGTGTATCGCAAGTTAGACTTGAGTGAAACGGAAGCTTTCTTCAGCTTGAAGCGTGTTGTTATTGAATGATCATATCTTATAAACATGGCACTACTATATACTTGAATATACATTAAATATAATTGAAATCATAAGGTTCATGACATATTCTGTTTAACAATCGATCGCACTTATATTTCAGCAATTTTCTAGTTGTAATTTTTCAAAGAGCCGCTAAAGATATCAAATTAACTTTATCTGGTTGTGTTTTAGATTATAAACTAGCTAAATGCTTGTTAAGTTAATGCATTAAGATGATTTCCTGTGTATTGTGCTATTCATAGATTGGCTTTTTCTTGTTGTACCATGATAAATGTTTAATATGCTAGTACTAAACTAGCATTTTCTATTTATTTACATGTAATACAACTTTACTTATAATATATTGTGTTGAACAAACTGAATACTGTTCTACATTATACTTGTTTTCATACATGGTTAATGGGACATACTGCATTGATTCCACAGCTTTTCAAAAGATAGCATAACTTTGTTAGTGCATGTACATAAATATTCGTGTAAGTTTATTACAGTGTTTTATAATTTCTTATTGTGTTACTATTCCTTTACATGCAAATAAGTGATTGAAGTGTTTTTATCGCAATACATTACCATTTACCTTGTTATATATGTACTCAATTTATGTATATATACATCAATTACATGCTTCTGCTATCGGCTAAGCATAGAGAGGCAATCATTTAAATACGCTCATATGATTACTAATACATCTTTATTTGTTTTATGTGTTATTGGCATGTGTAAATAAAAACATATGGATGATATAACATTTTGCTTGTTTGCATTCAACTCGTTACTATACAGCCACAGTGTATGAAGTTCAGACTGTAACTAATGAATTGCTACAAAATGGACCAGTTGTTAAGTGGCGACAGAATTTCAACTTAGCGACATAAGTTTGCCAAAGAACATTAAAACCTTCGAGATACCTGTATATATGAATCTAATCTAAATTGATCACATCACATTATTTAATGTTTCAGTTTATGTTAGAATCAACAGCTTAAGCAAGCTTTAGTTGAATTGAGACATTTGATAAAACAACCTGTTATCTGGGTAGGACCAGTACTTGGTGCCTTAAGTGTGATCTAAAGAACACTTCCACTTAAAGGGACTGTCAACCGCGATTGGCGAAAAAAGAAAAGTTATAAAATACCATATTATTTGAAATTATTTGTTTATATTGATTAAGTATCATGACTGGTATATTACATTACTTGAAAAAAGTTGTCAAGTTTTCAAATTTTCAGTATATTCGGTAATAAATTTTATTTGGTACAGGTACCAGGTAACTAACAGTTAACTATAAATAACGCAAGTAGATTGATCATCATCGTCACGTGGTAAACCCAGGAATGCAAATTGTGCATGCGTAGTGAATTGTTTATATTTTATAATATAAAATGATCAATCTACTTGCGTTATTTATAATTAACTGGTATTTAGAATGCATCACCTGTAAGATTTTGTTTTAAATTACGAAAAGAGATTTAAGTTACTCGCTCCAAGCCTAGCTGTCGTCTTCTTTCTCTGACTGTCAGGGTTGTCATTATTTCGTATAGACGATTTCTAAAAACATGGATTTGATGCAGATTGTTTTTCTTTTATCCTGCAATGACCGGATCTTATAGAGTATTTTATGTCTATAACAAATCACTTTCGTCCACATTTGTAAAAAGATGTCATTACATTACACAATCAAAATAGCGCTATATGTATACACATTCATGCACATAAAATGTACTACCTCTATTTTCGAAATGAAGGTAAAGTCAAATGTGTGTTAACAAAATGAGGCGGAAAGGGCATTTGTATGACAATTTCCTTGTGATTCTGGCACAGGTGGTTAGCGTGTGGCTATGATATTAATTAGTGAAAACATCATTTTGAATGATAAATAATCATATTATAACAAAAAATCAACTTTTCTGAAGAAAAAAAATTTCACTATAAAATAGCTATAGATAACAAGGTATTCAACTCGAAATCACCCGAAAACAGGGTGCATCGCTTTGAACAGCCATTACTACATCAATTTTGCAGCGATTTTCACGATCTCGGTCTTATTCAACGCATAAATGAATTTCATTTCTGTAAATGTATATGTCTTGCAATATTTTTACAAATACTGGGTCATCTTTTAAGAAATAACACGATACACAACTCGCGTGACCACTTGACATCGATCAGACCGGATCTAAGACTGAAATCTTCACGGAGTAAAGGGCATTTTCCCTGCAAAGTTCACTGACCTCGATACCATAACTCAATAAAAAGTATGAAAAAACATTCTTACCGTGCTTGCCGTTGCATTATGCATCAAAACTAAGTGCCCAGCGCCGTTTGAAACCTTTGTTTACATAAATTTCAACTAATTGACATTTTAAACACACGAGTGATTTCATTGGTCCAATGCGAAGGTGTGTCTTTACACCTGGAGATTTCATTCATGAATCCTGTCTGATCGATGCCAAGTAGGTCACACGAATTGTGTATCGTTATTTTTTTTAATTTGACCCATCATGTGTAGAAATATAACAAGATATATACATCCAGAAAGGAAATTCATTTCTGCGTTGAATCAGACCGGGTTCATGAAAATCGCTGCAAAATTGATGAAGTAATGGCTGTTCAAAGCGATGCACCCTGTTTTCGGGTGATTTCTAGTTGAATACCTTGTTATATATATATTTGATAGTGAAAATTGGTTTTTTCAGAAAAAGTTGATTTTTCGTTAAAATATGATTATACATCATTCCAAATGATGTTTTCACTAATTAATATCATAGCCACACGCTAACCACCTGTGGATTCTGGTGGTATGAATTTTATACGCGCTTGAACAAACCGAAAAAAAGAGCGGGCCTGTTTTAACTCGTCGGATAAATGGCAGGAATGGGTTTGCCAAAATAAAGATGTCTGGTTAATTATTTGTATACTGCAAAGTTGGCGATTGATTTCTATTACTGTATATACTCTGGCAAAACGTTATAAATAAATTTGAAACATGCATTCTCTTGTCGCAGCAATTTCTGTATCGTATCGTCCGTTCGCGACAACACACGATTTTGTTTCGAAAATAGGAATCATGCTCTGTATATAAGTTTCAAACATATGTTGTCAGCGATTGTACACACTAGTCCACTCAAGATCACTCATGACAGGTCTTTGAATACGATTCTTATAACATATAGCATACGGATATTTCACGTATACTAAACGTGATGAATTTCAAAAGAAGTCCTTTTTGTAAAAATTAAGCGACGAACTCATCCGCTTAACTTTGATTTATAACTATCCAATATGTCAATCCCGAAGCTCAGATATCAAACTTTTATGTTAATCAATGTAAACTATAAATATAATTTTAATCATGTGACATGTGCCGCATTTATACAATAAAAATTGTCAATTTAGATTTTAATCAGCCTCAAATAACCTACGAACATATCCATGTTGTTAAGTTCCTATTGACAAAACGGACATGTTGACTCAAACCGTATAATACTTCATGTAACGAAGCATATAATTAAACTGTTATGAGCTCGAAGGGAAGCAACCATATATAACATAGTTTTAGGCAACACAATCTAACGAAGTCGATTGCTTCCCTTTTAGTTTCAACGTATTTATTTTAGCTCGATTGCATCGAAAGCCTAAGGCTTATATAAACGCTCTCGAGTCCGTTTCCTGGGCCTAGAACCAGTACTTGGTGTCTATGGGGGAGATCTAAAGAACGCTCCCTCGGTGGGGATCGAACCCGTGACCTCCCGGTCGCTAGGCGGACACCAGACTTCCTTTTTTAATATCGGGTGAGATTAAAAGGAAATTCGTGAAGAAAACGTCACATGTAGGAAAATGCTATATATTCTGCAGATATATTTTGGAAAGCAAAGAAAGTTTAAGATGTCGAATTAATGTATGATTTAATGAATAATTCTGTGTTTTATAAGAGTATCTACTTTGGCAGAGATGAGACGCAGTTTCTAAAAAATAACTTGCTTATCTTGATCATATTTTCATTCCGTTTGCTGTTGCTATTGTCGTTTTTGATTATGCTGGAGGTAGTGGTATGTGTAGTTGTTGTAGCAAAGTTTTTTTAATGCTGACAATCAAAGTACATCTCCGAAAGACCTACCTTATAGTAGGTATAAAAACATTTGTTTACACTAATCCGACCGACCCTAATTATTGTGCCATCCCTGAACATGTTGTTTGTATTTCAGATTAAGCTTTCGGTCATTTTGCATTTCGCAACATTTCCTTTTCATTAAATTAACGTTAACGGAGTCGATTAATTAACTTAAATTTTTACATAATTTATAAAAGTAAGTCGACATTTTCCCCTACATTGGTATGGGATGCTAGATGGAAAACACATTGTTTTTTTCGTATAGTATTGCAAGAACAGGCTGCAGGGTCACGTGACTTTGTGGGGTTCCCTATTAAACGTGAATGTATGGTAACACACCGGTAAGTGGTTCTTTTTTCATAATAACTTTTTAAAAAAAATTCTTAAGAATTTCAACTAGTGCATAAAGGACAGATTTTTATGCTGCTTGTGGCAATGTGAAATACATCACAATTACTTTATGTAATAAGCATGTGTTCTTTTAAAAAAAAATCTATGTATGCTGCATTCATGTATACGGTTATGATTCACGCAACGTGAAATGTTATTACCGATTTCAGACTATTCACTATTCAGACTGTCTTGTTTTGCACTAAACATTTTTGCAAATGAATTTCAATAACTTGAGATATTTGCAAAAATAAAGTTCTTAACACTGCGTTTACATGCTTTCCATCCGTGTGTAAACTCCTGAAAACCCCGTTGATTCTGCACCCCTGTATACTATCACCTGTTACAGAAGAGTTTGAGCATAGTCCACGTGGTGTTGTTTTACTTGATGGAATGACTGAAAACACTGTAATATTAAAAACTAAATACAGTTTATTTATTTCACTTTACTATACAAAATAAATGTATAACATAGTAATAAAATGACAATAATTTAATAATGACGAGTGGAGACATTGGATAAAACAAAATTAAATTATTAACACACACAAAAAACACATAACATGTATAGAGTTGAACATGGTTTTCATTGACGCATATAAGTCTGACAGTTCAATAAGACTGTATTAGTTTGTCTCCTTGTTTTGATTTTCTCCCGCAAAAATCTTAACATTGCATCACCGACCTTCATCCATCCCCTAAAGCACAGTATTTAGTACATAATAATGGAATGTTACACTTTGACAATACTTTCGTCCGAGATTCTAACCCCACCTTCCGTTCGTCTACAGTGCCTGTAGACCAGAAGAATGAATTTAACAACAGTAGCGAAGCCAGAAAACGCTAAAAGTACAATTGTAAATGTCGTGTTTCTTGCCCCTTCTTCGTAGTTCTTCGACAAACTTCCGGCGAATGCTACAACCAACACTAAGTACGGTGTGAATGTGTAACGCGAAAACCGATCCAAGAAGAACCAGTCCGTTACTATGAATAGAACAATAATGGCGGACAAAATACCCAGGGCGATGGTGCATGCGTCTTGGTTGCTTATGTCATGAGCGGATCTGTACACGAGAACGAAAGCGAGGTTCAGGTGCGTGGCCACTGTACACCAGGTGGCGTAAATCCCGAGTCCATTCTGTACAAGCATTCGGATGAGCCACACGTCCGAAAATCGGCTCTGCTTTTCGAGGACTTGCACAGACTGGTCGAGTTTTCGGTAGGAGATGAACATACAAATGTACAAGGTGACGCACATCGAGAACAAAACTGCCAACGCCGCTTCCATGATTTCTCGATCGAACACCACCATCCACACGCAGTTCAAGGCCATGTTGATCACATAGGTGACCAGAAAGGGGATCGGAAGTAGTACCGGATACGTGTAGTAGGGTCCTTTCTCGGATTTTCTGAATAGGTTTACAATAGCGTATACGATCCAGAGTGCCTGCCATGTGTAAATGAATCCCCAAATTGAAAATGTCCAGCCAGCAGGCGTAATCTCGACGTAGTATTTGTCAGAAATCGCTCCCGTGCTCGATTTGTAGAGCCCTGGAATTAACAATACAGTGAAATTAATTGCGGTTCACACTGTACTTCATTAATTTCGTCAGTATACATACTGTTGTTTTTTTTAAGTTGCTCTATGTTTAATATTTGCCTGTTTCGTTAAAAATATGTGGGGATAGTTTTCAATAATGTCAGATAACAACCCGCAAACAAGCTATAGAATCATGTTATCTTTCAAGTACGACTCAAGCAGACTAAGGTTAAGGTCAAATCTGAGGTGAATCGGAAAATTATTTATAATAACCGATATAACTGAATATTACTACTAATGAAATAATTAAGTTGATCTTATTTTCTCTTAAAAGTTAGAATATTGTTAAGAAATTACCAATATCGCCGAAAAATTGAAGATACCCGTAAATTATGAAATAAATTAATAACGCATCATTTAACAAATCAGTCACGTTTATACGGTTAAGATTGATGTAACAAAATTATTTAAAAAAATCATGGTATTTACCGATCATATAGACGTAGAACATTAGACACAGTGAACAAAATTCATAGAGCTAACAAAGCTTGCGTATTGTAAATAGAAAAAGCACAAGTATGCAAGTCCATGTAATTCAAAAATAGTATGTGTGGATTGTAGAGGCTGTTGCAATAATGTACAATATCACACAGGTAACTTAGAAAATGTCTAGTTCGGATTTATTCAATTTATAAGAAAATGAACGCAAAGCCAAACGCCCCATGTTCAGTGTGTAAAATACATCGATATACTGGCTCGTAGCAAATACCCTTAATAAACTAACCTCGCTTTGGGGACACGGGGTTCAGTGAATGACCGTAAAGTGTCGTCCCAGATAACCATCTATAGTCCGCACAGGCGTACAAGGGACGAAACTTTCTTCAGTGATCATATTTTTTTATAATATCAAAATCCAGTTATGAAGACAGTGCTCTCTCTGATTCGCCTAAGCAGACTCCAGACGCTAATATTGGACGACGCTTTACGCACATGCATTAAGCCCGGTTTTCCTAGCGCCCGGGTCAAAATAGTTCTCTTAGAACGCTCACCCGTGTTCAAAATAGTTCGATAAAGACGCTCAATTGTGTTCAAAATAGTTCTATAAAGACGCTCAACAGTGTTTGAAATAGTTCTATAAAGACGCTCAACTGGGTTCGAAATAGTTCTATAAAGACGCTCAACTGTGTTCGAAATAGTTCTATAAAGACGCTCAACTGTATTAGAAATAGTTCTATAAAGACGCTCAATTGTGTTCGAAATAGTTCTATAAAGACGCTCAACTGTGTTCGAAATAGTTCTATAAAGACGCTCAACTGTGTTCGAAATAGTTCTATAAAGACGTTCAACTGTGTTCGAAATACATATAGTTCTCTAAAGACGCTCACCCGTGTTCGAAATACATGTAGTTCTCTAAAGACGCTTACCCGCGTTCGAAATAGTTCTCTAAAGACGCTCACCCGTGTTCGAAATTGTTCTCTAAAGACACTCACCCGTGTTCGAAATACATGTAGTTCTCTAAAGAAGCTTACCCGTGTTCAAAATATTCTCTAAAGACGCTTACCCGTGTTCGCACCGCCGCTGGCGAGTCCGTTGAAGACGCAGACGACGATAAAGGCAGCGAGCACGAGAAACGTGAGCACGAGTAGGGGAACGTTGTGCGCCATCTGGTGGTAATTAAAACAGAAACTACGATAATGATGATGATAATTACAATGTTAAAGGGGTGAAATCAAAATCAAATCACGCACATTCTACACATGATGTTGTAGGGGGACGTTGTGCGTCATCTGCTGGTTTAAATATGTGTAATGATGGTGATAATTGTGATATTAATAATGAGAATTCTAAATTAATTGGAAATAATGCATACATTGGTTAACATCAATTGACACACGTTAAATAAATGGCGTAGTTATATAAGTAGGGGCACGTTTTGCGCCATCTAGAAGTTAATAAGAATAATTATGAATAAATGAAGAAAACTAAACAAATAATTAGTGTAAATCACGCAGACTAATCAAGTCAACTAAGTTTATACAATTTTGTAATGATGTTGATAATAAATTATGACAACATTGTAACGAGGCATGGTTAACATTCACGACATATTATAAGCCATCCGATTAATCAGTTCTTTTACAACATGTTCAGAAAGTTATAATAATAATAATATAATCATTATATAGTTATATCATACAAGTTATATTATCATTATAAACAGTTAAGTAGTAGAAGAAAAACAATCAACATACAAAAAGTCATATAGTTCTATAATACATAAATGTATAATTAATAATTGTATAACATCATTCTTACCTTAGCAAAAGCAAAATTCAATCTCCTCCTAATCCACAAACTTGCGGCTATATATATTTTTCTCTTTGTCCTAATTCAGTTATGTAACCTTACATAAGACATCCTTACATAACCCAATAAATAGCCGATGATGCATACCAAGTTTCGTGCGAGCACGTTGAAGTACGCGTGCACTGAAGTAGATATCGATATATTTAGCCAAGCACACGGCCTGTGGCAGAGCTTTAAACCAGCGATTTACCGGAGCGTGGAAATGAAGTTTGTTTACTGTGCGAACGTTTGATTTTACAACTGTACATGTACTTGTGACAAATCAATACTCCAACCGCATCCATAAATCACATTAATGAAAACATGCCGAGTGATATTTATATGAAGACCAACTGACCGTAAGTTCAACCCAGGGACCTGTTTGTACAGGTCCCTGTTTAAAGGTGCCTTTTCACAGATTTTGGCATTTTTTAACTTATTCATTAAATGCTTTATATCGATAAATGTAAACATTGGATCGTAAAAGCTCCAGTAAAAAATCAAGAATAAAATTAAAAAAAGGAAAAGAACATTGCCCGGAGCAGGTTTCGAACCAGTAACCCCTGGAGTCCTGCCAGAGTCCTGAAGTAAAAACGCTCTAGCCTACTGAGCTATTCCGCCGAGTACACGTTGTTGACGTATTTTATACCTTTTATAAGCAATTTTCGTAGTTTCACAAAATTTAACGACAAAAACAGAACTCTCCAAATTATTCAATCGTTTCGCGTTGCAACGCTTTATAAATTTTAGGTTTTAAAATCGTCAAAAGATGCATATAATGGCTATATTTGACCATGGTAAATGTTCAGTATTACTGTTTCCTCACAATTATCATAACTAAAACGAAAATTTGCGAATCTGAAACAACTTTTTTCAATTTTGTCAATTTACCAAAGCGTGAAAAGATCCCTTTAAGAAAAATAAGAACCTAAATTTTGCGTCATTTCCCTGCTTAAAAGAACTTAAAAGCTTGCAAGTTGAATATTAAACAAGCGGCAACAAGTCTGTATATAATTATGAGTACAGATGATGTAAAATCACTGTATGATAATTATTTTTATCTTCTTGTATTACAAGATACTCCGCACACGTGAGACGCAACCAACAGATGCACAGACAGATGATGCAATTAAAATGCCAGAGAACTGTTATGAACTTTTAATTTAAGTGTGCTTTACTGTCACTTTAAACATAGGAACGCATATTCTCTAGCAAATGTACCGCGTATTTGCATACGTTAACCAACCTTAAGTTTTTTAATTCCCGTTAAAGTTTCAAATACATATAGGAAATATGTTACAGGTTACACGAAAAGGGGTATAATGCCATATGCGGCCAGCGTGGCTCAAGTTGAGCCTGACCAGTCTGATCCTATGCTGACGTGTCCGCTATAATGTGAAGCAAGGTTTGGAGGTCTCATATGGCATTAAACCCATTTTCGCTTAACGCACGTCAAATATTAATTCGGATGTTAACAATTTTATAGTGACTGCATTCAAAGAAACGTGTTAAAAACTTCAAATCCCGAGACATATTATCATAGGGACCTATTAAATACGAAACGGGACAACGTCTTTAAATAAAATAAAGCCTCATAAAATGTGTGTATGTTTATTTTTCTGGCAGAAAACATCTTTAATTCATTTATATATATATATATATATATATATATATATATATATATATATATTATAAGTAAGTGTCGCTAACTAAATGACCTCTAATAAGTACTTACAATTTAAAGTAGTTATTACGTAACTAGATATGGATTCGAAAAATACTAGTATCATTGTGGATCTTTCTTTAAATGAGCTTTCTAAAAGCTTTCTAGGAATTATAAATCACTGATCAACAATAAGTTGTTTACGTTAATTCCCCACATTAAAGCAGTGAGTCAATTCAGAGACGTAGATAATCTACGTCACTGGTCAAGTGCGTGAAACGATTTTATTCTTGGAATAGCGCGCGTGTCTTTGGCAAGTGAGTTAAGTGTTCGACGTTCGAAAGTGCATAGCGCGGTTAAACGTAAGCATGAAATAAGAGTGTGAGTCGATTGGGAATGTGAGTTAGAGGCGTCCGACTATTGGCACGGAAAACAGTGGGTCGAACGATCTGTTTTACCGAGAAAGCGTGATATGTTGTTTTTACTGAGAATGAGTGTTTGTGGTTTGGAACATCTATGTCATAAAACAATTAACTTGTTTAAGATAAATTGCGGGAAGGTGTTTTGGTTGTTTGAAATGCTGCTTTGTGCTATTCTTGTACAAATACCTTTTATAAGCTGTCAGTGGGTGTCTCTTTGAACGCGAATGATACTATCATCTGACTCACCATAAATAAAGTGATCACCTGAGTACAATGCATAAGTCAAAGAACGCCATTTTGGCCACTTCCATTAAACGACCGTTGTACACAGGTTTAACTGTATGCTATAAATGTATTGATACTCTATCGGAATGGTGAACTATGAATAGTGCAGCTGTACTTCGTCAACAAGTTTGTGTATACGAACCTACCGACAAGCAGACTGGCGAATCAAGTATATCACCTCTTCTTCGTTGCTAGAATTAAATTACTGAATAACTCAGGAAAAAAGGCGAAATACAGTCAGTAAATAGACAGTGATGTTTACATCTGTTTTATTTGCGATACATGGAATAAATAAGTCTTATTTGACAGCATTTCAAAACAAAATAAACATGTTTGATATTAATTAATCTCAATGCAGTGCACATATTTAGCAGAATAGTACTGAAGAGTATAGTGATCAAAGAATGTTAAGTAATACTATCAATGGTCGCAACATAAATCTGTATTTTTTAAGTATCTCTTATTTGTCCCAATTTTACATATCTTAGATTGATATTTTAAAGAGAGCGATGTTCATCTCAAAATATGCATTACATTGACGTTAATAAGCCGATGGTTATTCTAACATAATATATACTTTTCCGCATGCAATGTCTATATTTTACAAATGATTTTATTTCCTAAAATATACTTTTAGTATAAACGGGTTACTATACCCTATACCCCATAGTAGCGTTTCAAAACCTCTAAAAGTTTCTATAAAAATCATATTTATAAAAGTTATAACATAATTCTGAATGCAAGTATATTTTTACTTCAATTATTCATGAGATTTTAAATCTGATACAACTCAACTTAATTACTCGATTTATCAAACAGTTTTCTTTTTACACAATATGGAAATACCAAAAATGATATTTACAAGAAAAAGATGTGTAACTATTTGCCGTAATAGTTTTGTAAATGCAATATTATTTTTGAATTTATGAAGAGAACGGTAAAACAATATTGGCAGCACCATTAAAAATAGTGAAACATACTACCACAGATGGCTCGACAAAAATCACTTAAATTCCTGCTAAAAATGCAGTGTAATTTGCAAACAAAATGCAGAAGACATCAATGGACGGAAAACGAAAATAGCACACGACCAATACTATGCAAAATGTACATGCAATTATTTTATTTACTCAGATAACATCTGAAAATCGTTCCAATAGTTCTCCCTTGCTCTCCTAAATATAAACTAGAATATTATTTTGTTAATATAAAACATAACTCAACCTGTTAAGATGTGTCGCCTGATTCATGTTTTCCACTGCACTCATCTCTACTGAAGCAGTTTCAATGTTATGGCTATCATCTTTAAAGGTTTTGGCATAAAAAAATGAGTAACTAAATTTCTACCTGCAGCTATTATCCGTATTTTTAAGCTTTAAACGAGAAGACTGCTTAAATTATTGTGAATTCTGCTCCCAATCACAAATATATGCCACATATGCCTGAGATTTGATTGTTGCAAATATTATGATATCTGTATAACAATGAGTAAATTAAAACATTGGGGCAATAACAAGAGTGAATTCATCTAAAGCAATGCTAAGCAACAAGATAATTATGGAATGAATTACATCACATGACCTTTATTTACATATAGGCACATTTCAGAGTGACAAAAATTGTACGCCTTGAAATTGTGAATCGATAAATAGTTTGATTAAAGGAAAGGAGTACAATACATGCTTTATAAAATGATAAATAATCATAATTACTTATGAACAAACAGCACAAGTTCATTGCTCAAATATTGCAAAAGAATTATTTTTTAAATGCAAATAAAAATGCATTCATGATACATGAACACACAATTTTTGAAAACAGCGCGCATAGAAATGCTGAAGACCTTCAACAAAAAGTATGTAGCTTAATGTAAATACATGCATATTTACGGTAATGAGATATACACATACAAAAAGTCACAGGAAATAAAACATTTACACAAACATAAAGACAAAGTCGTTACATTTCCTTGAAGGCTTCACGAAAACTACCCTAAAACAAATAAATTATATATTTTCTTCCTTAAAACTAGCCAAGACCAATGCTTTTTAAGATTGGTCATAGGGGATTTTTGTTTAAATAAACATGAACTATTGGACTAAAAATAAAAAGAAAACAAATCCTTCTTTTTATTACCAGGTAAGCATGGAAAATCAAATATCAACTTTTACTTTAATTTTCATTTTGTAAAAAACCCACTAGAATTGAGATTCCTGTTAAGCAAACACAATGAAAAGCTTGGCCTTAGGCATTATGAGATGCATGGTGGATGTGTGAGATAATGTTAGAGAATTTCCAGGCGTTTTCTGACAGCAGTGTCAACAATCTCCAAACTGTCTCTGTCCAATTCCTTTACCAGGAGTAACACTGCCTGCAGAATATGAGCGTTCTGTAAAAAAAGAAAACAAACTTAGGTGCAATAGCGACATAAAGAGCTTTGACACAAACATGGCTATTGCCAATAAACTGTTTAGTGAGTTATTTTTTAACATTAAAAAATCTTGGGAATGCAATGGTCACTCATATAAAAAGTATTGTGCACTTCTACACTTTATGGCTTAGCATTAATTTTTAGTAAAGCTTCGTTATTTAACCAATTTTGACAGATGATTACTCATAAAACAATATACTTTTTTCAGTTACATGTTACATCCCTAGTGAAGTTGCACTTGGATCCTTGTAAAAATTGTTGCTTTGCTTTTCAAAATCTCTCATAAAATATTTGAGAGAATTTTAAATGTGTCACTATGTAAACATATCTTCTTGCCTTGATTTTCAAAAACTCTGACACAAATTTTGAGAGAATTATCAATGAGTCAATATCTTAACAGATCTCTTGTTAGTAGAGTCTATAGACAAGTCTATGCTGTAGTTGGTTTGGAGTTTTTTTAGTATTAAATGATAGGTCTTAATACCCGAGCCCTGGTGGTAGAAGTTGGTGCTGATTTTGGTGAGCTCATCTTTTCAATGGGTAGCGGTTTCAATCCCAGCTGCTCTCGTATTTTGCTGAAAAAGGGAAACAGAAAATGTCACTTATAAGCAAAACACAAGATACACGTTATTCATGTTGGTAAGTTTTATTTAGCAAGGATAAGTCTTAAAGAAACAATTTTACTATTTCGATTCACTGTGACCTTGACCTTTGACCTAGTGACCTGAAAATCAATAGGGGTCATCTGCCAGTCATGATCAATGTACCTATGAAGTTTCATGATCCTAGGCCTAAGCATTCTTGAGTTTTCATCCGGAAACCATTTTACTATTTCGAGTCACTGTGACCTTAACCTTTGACCTAGTGATCTGAAAATCAATAGGGGTCATCTGACAGTCATGATCAATGTACCTATGAAGTTTCATGATCCTAGGCCTAAGCGTTCTTGAGTTATCATCCGGAAACCATCTGGTGGACCGACGGACAGACAGACCGACGGACCGACATGTGGAAAACAATATACCCCCTCTTCTTCGAAGGGGGGCATAATAATCAAACATCACAAGAGGGCCAAAGTACCAAAATTATCAGAGACTTGAACTTGTGACATAAAATTATAAACCACTTGACCCAGATACAAACATTATCTAGATAATCTCCATTTAAGATTCTGACTCAAGTCTCATTCAAATGTGTCATAAATGTGACCTCTCAAAAAGTTACAAGGTTTTTCTTAGATTTGACCTGATGATTTATTATTTGGTAACACATGAAACAGATTGGAACCGGACAGCGGACGACGAGCTGGCTATGACAATACCTCGGGTTTTCTCCGAAAACGCCACGCTAAAAAACTTACCACAAACAACCATCATGAGGATTTGTGTGTTGCCTACAATACACACCTTGCTACCTCAAAGATCAAGGTCAATGTAAGATATGGCCATAAAACCAATCAAAGGTTAAAATAAGCTCAAACTGCTGTTCAGGACTGTAAAAATTCACCATTCATCATGCAAGTTTAAATAATAAATTCACCATTCATCATGCAAGTTTAAAATAATTTACCATCAATACTCTCAATGTGGAGAAAGAGTGTCAACCGGTTACCCTTGGGCAAAGGCCAAGGTCATACTAAAGGTTAAACACATGCATGGTGAATGTTTGTTAAATCATAACAAGCATTGTTTACAATGGGCTTGCCAGGTTGATGACAGGCATGCAGTACTAAAATAGACGTGGCGATCTAGTTTTTGGGCACGTGACCCAGATTCCAACTCAACCTAGATATTGTTTAAAAAGCATTATGGATTTTATAAAAAAAAACAAGAGATGTGTTTGTCAGAAACACAATGCCCCCTACTGCACGGCTTTGATTTAAAAAAAAAATTATTATATCCCTTTAAAAAATATTACTTCCCATGTAAAAATAATCTGTACCTGCCAAATGATAAATAGAAATTATCTCCTTTTAAAGGTTGTTACTTCCCTTGGATTTTTTTTTTTTACCTTTGACCTTGAAGGATGATCTTGACCTTTCACCACTCAGAATATGCAGCTCCATGAGATACACATGCATGCCAAATATAAAGTTGATATCTTCAATATTGCAAAAGTTATGGCCAATGTTAAAGTTTTCGGACGGACGGATGGACAGACAGTTCAAATGCTATATGCCATCCAACCGGGTGCATAAAAATGTGGCCTCTAGAGTGGTACAAGACAACACATGCACAACACACAATGACTGAAACTGAAAATAGACTGGCCACAATATATCACCTTGAGCACTTTATACTCAGGTGAGTTGAAAACATCTACATGCAGACAGTAAATGTTATTAGCATTAAAACATGCTAGACTTATTACTACTCCTTAAAATCAGTTTTGTTTGTGCATGGATTATTCAATTTTTACAAAAGTGGGACCATAACTTTCATAACGTTACTCTTTCATAGACCTAACTTTATTCCATATGAAAAGCTGGTATATACTTGTGAATATTTTAACTCATACATTTATTGATGTCAAGTTGAATTGAGTGAGTTATACCCCTAACAGCAAACCTAAATAGCTTTGGTATCTATCCAATATATCATCAATGTCAGTATCAAATGCATCTGATATACTTTTGCTGTTCATAACTTAAAGAATGCCTATCAGAGCATTCAACCACAATTAATATCATTTGAGTCCCATTCTTGGATAACTGAGCTAAATGCATATGTGTACAGCGTCTTCCCAGATTAGCTTGTGCAATTTGCACAGGCTAACCAGGATCATTAACTTCAGCTTTTAAGGAAATTTGTGTTTGGAGGACGCCTTTCTTAAGCTTAAATTAAATTTAAGCTGAAGGAGTTTTCAGTGCAGACCGCAATTTACACACATGCATAAAGCCCTGTTTTTCCAAAAGCTGAATTCGAATCATTTTTGGTTCTCCCCCACTATTCACTTACTTTGTTTCTTCCCAGCTAAGGGTCACAGGATCTTTTGGCAATGTCGGCAAACCACTTGTTATTGACTTTCTTATATCACTCATGCCTTGTGTAACTGTTTCTGAACTGTCCCCCTCCCCATTTGTAACTTTCTGATCTTCTTGGGGAGGCAACTCTGGCAATTCTTCATCAGGCAGTGAGAGTTCATCCCCTAGTTCTTTGGCTTTTTCCAGTTCTTCAGGTTCTACAACTGATCATGTTTTCCAGTATCAATTTGTTTGCTGTTTAAATTGAACAACTCATACAATTCTTCCCGAGAAAAAGTTTACATTTCCCCAGTTCAACATTATTATTTCCCTTACATCTGATCTGTAGAAAAATTATTTAAATTGGTCCAAAAGACAAAGATAGAAGCATTTGTGTTAGCAATGAAACTTGTTTTCATGAAACCCAATAAGATAAATTTAACAGATTAAGCTTTCTATCAGGGGCCAAAATAATGCCTTGGTTAAACATAATGTAACTGAATGTTGTGTTCAGCTGAAAAAAATAACATCAATAGTTAAATGCTTACAGGGAAATTTGAAAAAGGGAGGCATCAAACATTTGTATGTTAAACAACCAACCTAGCACTAGTTCTGCCATGAAAGTACAATACTTGAATGTGCTTGAATAACCCATAAAATTAAGTATTTAATACAATTTGCATAAGTTCTGAAACATAAAACACCATTTCACAGGTAAACAAGTTAATGAGATGAAACTCTTTAATATTAAGTAACACTGAACTAACCCTACTGGCCCCACAATATATTCATCCTAACTGAAATTATTGAGCGCCAACTTTTTAGTCTAGTCTTAGCTAGTCCAAGTTATAGGTCTTGGTCAGATACTGTTTATAAAGACCCTGAACAAATATATGTAAAGTTTAATCCATATCTGTAGTACACAATCATCTAATAACATGGAGCTGTTGCAGGCAAACATTAAACAGAGTTTCTAGGTACGAAAAGGGGCATAACTTTGGTACTTTGCAGGTCAGAGTTGTAGTTAGTTAGTGACTTCTCATGATGATCCGAAAGAAATGTGTGAAATTAAAGTTAAATATTTGTGGTGGTTACAGAACATGTACCGGTACTTATTGCACGCAAACTTTCACCTAACGTTCATCTTGGGCCGAAAACCTTAACTGGACTACAATTCGTAACACAGTGGGCATACTCCTGCTAAAAAGCTGGTCACACTTGTAGTTTTCTTGGGCATTGAATATTCATAAAGACCCTTAACACATACATCATTAAGTTTTATTCCGATAAATGGGTGTTAAGTATACCATAACCTAGTCTATCTAGTCAGTCTAAACGTAGCATGAGGATTTTTCATAGATTTAAAATGCAACAAATATATGTGTTGAAAACTAAAGATATTAATATGATTTAAATTAAAATTAATGGGACAAACTTTTAATTCATGCTGGTTAATAACCCTTGATTAATCATTGTCAGCTCGGGTACTACTTAAATGTACACGGGTACTCTTAAGTATACTTAAATGTAACCTGGGTATGGAAAATATACTGAAACTAACTTGGAATTCTAACGCTAAATTGGTTGTTGTCAGCTTGTTTACACTTAGTTATGTTCAATGGCCTCTATATCCATTGAAACTCCTGCTCAAAATTTTTTTTCAAAGAAAATTTGTTTTGTATTCCGTAGCATGTTTTACAACATCAGATTTTAGGTGGAAATACATCTCGGGTACAGTCTAAATTGGCCGGGTATGTGACGGTGTTAGTATACTTTCCATTCCCAGGGTATATTTAAGTATACTTAAGAGTACCCTCGGTACAAGTGAGTAGTACCCGAGAGGACAATGACCAATCGAACGTCACTTTTAAGTGCATCTACCTATGTTATCCAACTTTTGGAGGAAAGGCAGGTTTCTTAAAACTGTACTTCTGTAGTTAGCCCTATTTGCACACGGATTGTCAGCTAGCCACAATATTCGAAGCTTCTCACACTTTTTTAGGTGACATATTTCATTTAAGTTTTCAATTTTGTTATTACGGACGTACAGTT
Organism: Dreissena polymorpha; assembly: GCF_020536995.1. Lineage (NCBI taxonomy): Eukaryota > Metazoa > Mollusca > Bivalvia > Myida > Dreissenidae > Dreissena > Dreissena polymorpha. Next base: position 59,006,355 of record NC_068361.1, read on the forward strand.
CTTGTAGATTCATACAGTATTCAAAATCTTCTAAGGTTGTGATGTCATTGACACTGAAAAAAAGAGACAAAAATAATCCTTAGTTTGGATTCATCCAAACATTTTGTTTACAGGGTATTGTAAAAGAACATCCATGAGCAAAGATAAATGTACAGTCAGTGCATAATATTAACTTATGGGTACAATTCACAATGTAAATACCATCAAAGTCAGACAAAAATATAAATCTGAACAAATCAAATAAATAAATAATCACATAATTAAAACACATAAAAAAGGTATTTCTGACCTGTGTTAGTTAGTAAAAGAAATACATACGTGCTAACGATCATGTTAAATAAACCATCAAGAGACAGATTTAATAGATTTATTCAAGGTTAATGTAACTTCAATTATTTTCATGACAAAACGAAGGGAAATTGATACAGCCATCATGGATTGAGTGTACATATGTTGTATTTGCCAAATGAATAAAATTCAGGTACATGAGTTTACAATATCATAATAATATACTCCTACCTAACACTGCACACTTCCAAGTTGGGCATCTGTCGAACAACACTGATGTCTTCAATTTCTGAACCCCTGAAAAACAAATGACTCACGTCAGATTGGGGAAAACTGGACTTAAAACATTATTAAATATAATTGCGTTTTAATAACTTCTGTCTAGACCAAGACAATTGGATTTATTTGTTGATCATATACACATGTACATGCAATACAATTTATAAACCAGCATGAAATCAGTTTGAAAAAAAAAACTGGATGATTTGTTCATTATTTTCTAACTAATGGTAGATTGTCACTATTGCTTCCTAATTTTATTACATTTTTTCTTCAACAATATTGATCATACTTTTCAGTTTTAAGCAATAATTCATAATGATATAGAAACATACACAACTTATTTGGGATGTTTTGAGTAATGAGCTTTACACACTTTAAATGTCAAAGCGTAATAAATCACGTAAAACCTTATCATGGTCAAATGGACCTCCTTTTTTCTAAAAAGGTTACACTGTACATGTTTTCAACAACAACAATGGGTTTCACATGATCAGACTGAATATGATGGTTGTAATGATGATATATTGCACAAAGTGGAATAGCTTAGAACCAGTAGGATATGAAAGTTGAAATATTGAGGGTTTACATAGCATAAAAAACAACTTCTTGCCTTAAAAAGTGAGAATTGTACTTTAATAGGTGAATGTTAATACTAAAAAATTGCATTATATATATATAGCCAATCAAACTATTTAAAAATGTCAACACTTGACTTTTGATTGCTGATGTGTTAAAAACACTTAATAAATTATAATGATAATAATTTCTGTAAAAAGTTTCAGTAAATATGGAAAGTGTATGAACATGTGTTATTAAGTCACTTTAACTGCATGAATTCAGGTATTTGCTGCATTGTGACTTTTTGACTGAGTAAACAAAACTCATAATTGTTGATGCTTAAGACAGTTAAGTTCTTAAAATATCTAATTAAATTGTTTTGAGCGCAAATGTGTTACTTTAATTGGTAGAGCAATCCATGATCAACATTGTGAGTTGTTTTATTGTAAAATAATGAAATTTTACTCTGATTAGTTTAAACCTACTTTATTTTTAACTTGATTGCGTCAAAAGCCTAACTCTTATTGAAACCCTTTCGAATTCATTGTCTGAATAGGACCAGTTATTTGTTTCTATTGGCGAAACTACGGAACAATCCCACAGTGGGAATCAAACTAGAAATCTCTCTATCATTTTGCCAAAACCATATTCATAACACCATGGAAACCTTAATCTGATTTAAATGGATTTTATGAGTGGAAACCTTTGTTACAAATGTTATATTTTTTATTTTGGGATTATAACGAACCAGCCCATCCGACTGCAGTGCAGTTTCTTATTTCAAGTACCTGATATCCTGGTTAGGAAATAGTTCTTCTTTAATGGTCTGAGCTTTTATGAGTACATACGTACGGGAGGGTCAATAGCTGGGTGTTGGATTATCGCAACAACATTATTGAGAGAGCAATTTTCATACTGATTTATGATCAAATATGAACAAGGTTACGAAAAACCCAGGGGACAAAACAGTTCAGTGTAACGAAGAGTTTTGTTTTATTCTCAAATTAACACTACTTTAAAATCGAGCAATTTAATCGTATAACTCACCAACAATTAAGTTTTCTGACGCTTTCAAGATCTGGTGCTCGAGTCCGGGCCAAAACGATCGGACCTGTCAGCGATTTTAGAGTTTCCATGTTATCGGAAGTTGACATATAGTCAGATATATCCCGGCTCGTGATTGCAGTTTCTGGACAAGCTGGAAACCAAATTAATGGAACCTATCAATGGTATTTAGTGGAAAAGACAGGCTACACTGAACTTATTTAATACGGAGATAAATCGTCGTCTTTTAACTACAAAACAAACAACGCGAATTGAAGGAAGTCCTTAATTGTATCATATTTATCATGAAAATGAAACTATGACAAAATAAATTTGACTTATGGGTGCTTATCTTCAATCAAAGCGCTGAATGTACTTCGCTATTGCATGATCTTAGACGCAACCACAGATGCTTAGCGTGTGGCTATGATATTAATTAGTGAAAACATCATTTTGAATGATAAATAATCATATTATAACGAAAAATCCAGAATTTCCAGACAGGAATGTCATTTATGCGTTTAATAAGACCGAGATCGTGAAAATCGCTGCAAAAGTGAAGAAGTAATGGCTGTAAAAGCGATGCACCTTGTTTTCGGGTGAATTCGAGTTGAATACCTTGTCATATATATATTTGATAGTGAAATGTTGTTTTTTTTTTTTAAAGTTGATTTTTCGTTATAATATGATTATTTATCATTCAAAATGATGTTTACACTAATTAATATCATAGGCACACGCTAAGCACATGTGGACGCAACTCGTTTTTCAAAATTATGTTATAGCCTTTTAAATTGCAAGGTTGAAATGAAAACAACCCATTCAGATTTATACAAAGTGTGTCTTAACGCACAGGTCGAGATGTGTGTGTGTGTGTGCACTGTTTATCCTCATATTTATGCTATAAAGATAACTTTAAAAAATAACAAAATCATGTCTCTGTTTTGACGTTCAGAAAGCAATTAAAAATATGATCAAACAGGTATGATGAGAATCAGTTAATATAAAATAAAATTAACAATCATTATCATATTAAATGAATATTGTTGGAATATAGCATACCTATCACACTAAAAATATAATTTCATGATGGAAATTCCACTTACCAAACATGTTTTGACAACATATACAATTCAAAATATACAATAAGATAATCGATAAAAATGAATAAAAAAATAATAATCTGCGGGCAGTAGTTTTTACTCGCGAATTAGGTAGTCATAAAGACAGTGCTGTTTACCCTTACTTTTTTGTTGATGCATTACTTGTTACCTTAGTAGTTCACACGGTGTCAACCAGTCTAGCTCTTACTTTAACATCGGTATAGAACACTCGTGCGCTTTTTCGGCATAGCTGTTTTACCCAGCTTTTCACCTTAAATGACATCTACATAACGCCAGCAGGCACGAATGAACACATTCGAAAACTGTATAGGCTGATTCTAGAGAAATCCCCTGAAATTTGGCCGCACATCACTGTGTCTGTGCGCAGCGTAAAGGATGTATCACTGTTCAATGTGCGGAATTCCGGACTATTCTCTGCATGTTCAAATGACACATAGACACAAAATGTGGCCATGTGACAATAACGCGAGAAATCTATCTCGCAGAATTTCAGGGTCTGTACTCGGTCAATAAATCGCCAGGGAAACCATAATTGAACTTTGATAAACACAGTTTTGCTTTCAAGATGAGAAAAACACTACCTAAATAGTAGTGTCGCGTTATGAGAAAATCGTTTAATTATCTAACCACAAATGTTTGCCGTACTCGTTCAGCACGTCTGAAAATCGTTCCTGAACGCCTGAATAGGCTACCCTCATTTGCCAGTTTGCTGTATTTGCTTTTTGAATTCAATTTTATGTCGAAATGCATTGTTCTAAAATATGTCATTTACAACTCGCAATAAGATTTAAAAAGACCCACGTCATGCGAAAATGGGTCTTTGGCAATATGCGCCCATCATAGTTATGGCCCACCCTGCGCATCTCTCAGTCTAGTCAGGAGATACATAATGAGATCATTAAACCTTGAGTGATTTTATAGCGGACAGCAACGCCTCTGACCAGACTACGCAAATGAACAGGCTGGGCTTGCCGAAACGCCATAAGACCCATTTTCACATGACGCGGCTATGACTGAGTGATTTCGAAAGAAAATTGAGTGTTAAATATTTACATACGATATATTTCGATGGTAGAGAACTGAACTCATAATAAGCCATGTGAGGACAGATGATGTGAACTCCCCAAGTATAATTATATTTTGTATCTATTAATGCTAATGTGTGATTTGACGATAATAACACACATGCGGTGAATATGCGGCTAAGAAGTGAAAAACACACACACACCATACTTTTGTTTTCAATTTAATTATTTTAAACGAAAATTTCAAACTCTATTTCAAAGTCAGCATTTTCGCATTTTATGTGCATCGTTTTATAAATTGAGAACTGTGAATATAAACAATCTTAACCTTATATATTTGCGTTGTTATCACCCGTGCAATTGAGAATACGTGAGATATCGCCGCTACCTGTTAGAAAAAAGAACGTTTCCCAGACATATCAAATTTAACCCCGCTGTAGTAACAAGCACTATCAACGAGGTTACGCAATATACAAGTGATAGTGTATTGCACTCGATATATCACTAAACTTGTTGATCAGCAGTAGTTTAATTTACCCGCATCTATTAATAGCCTCAGATTATGAATGTCCTATGCTGAGCAAAATACCACGTGATTTAGACGCAGAAGATAGTGGACTATTTTAATCATTCATAAACATTCTCGTCCGCGACACGTATATTTCTAACATTGTTTATTGATTCTTTTCTATATTTGCTCAGTTCAAAAATATTCCATACAACACGATATTCACATTATGTTTCCATTTGTGAATGAATAAAGTTGATGAACATAAAAACCTCTGGCATTTAATTTATAAATTATACAACTCTTTCTCGGCGCGGATGCGTCAGATGCAGCAGTAATCAGTGTTAGCGTAAGTAAGAAAACTGGCTCGAAACGCGTGGTATTTACCTAGGTTGTTTGAAAGCTAACAACTAAAACCAAGTCCGTCCGATTTGTTTAAGATGCATTGAGCTAGGGTGAAAAAAGCTGCTTTTTTGGCGAAAAATAACGTTGTTCCATGCAGTAAGAAGTAGTAGAAGTGGTATAAATGGTAGATATAATAGACGTGGTAGACATGGTAGAAGTGGTAAACGTGGTTGTAGTCGTGGTAGATGTAGTAAAGGTAGTAGTTGCAGCAGTGGTAGCAGCAAAGACCTATCAATATACATTGATAGGTCTTTGGTAGCAGTTGTAGTAATAATGGAAACAGCAGCAGCAGCAGCAGCAGTAGCATAAGTAGTAGTAGTAGTTTTGGAAATTTACTTTACTTTCTCTCCATTCAAACTCAACTTCAGAAGGCTTGAAGAATCTTCGATGGCAACATGGGCGTGTGAGGATGTTTTGGTATTCATGTGTTTACTCATATGATACCAGCTGCAACAGTTTCAAAATTTTACACATACTTAGCAAATACGTTTTTAATGTAAAGCTTGAAGCAAAATATACATAATTGTATTCATACTCAGCAAATATATTGGATTTGGTGAAATATGATTTCAATTTTGTCCTCGTAAACACTTGATAACCAGTGTTGTCTTGAAACATTACAGTTTAATGTGTGTATGTTATAAAAAAAAAATTGATAAAAAAGGAAAGAAAAAAATATGTGTTTTTATTGGATTTATCATACTATGTGTGTATGTTATCAAATTCTACAAAAGTATACGCCCAACGTGGGGCTCGAACCCACGACCCCGAGATTAAGAGTCTCGTGCTCTACCGACTGAGCTAGCCGGGCCATACATGTCCTTAAAGTGTCGTTCAATCAGGTGTGTGGCCTGGACATGGTCTACTGCGTACAGGTGTTACAAGGTGTGTTTTATGTCAACCATCAACGGGAGTGTGTTTAGAAGTTTATGAGATCCCCCAGCGCTTTCGGTTTCAGTATGCTTGGACCCAAAGTATAGCCAAAATAGGGCAAGTGATTTTTTTATATCTTGGAGTATACCTTATGAACATGGCAAATATAGTTATTATATATTGTTAAAAACGCACGATTGTATATCATTATTCATACTTTTGAGTGTATTCTTAAATCTACCGTCAATTTTGTAACTTATTATTATTTTCCACATGCATACTCATCACATAGGCGCTCGATGTCAATGACAATGTTTTATTTATTTATTTATTTTAGTTACCCGTTGTTTATTTTAATGCATACACATACTTAATCAATAAAAACCTTCCGACAAAACGTCTTCTTAAAAAAAGATAGTTCACCTATGTACATAGATGTCAATATCTATATACAAAGTCGAACTATCTTTTTTTTAAGAAGACGTTTTGTCGGAAGGTTTTTATTGATTTAGTATGTGTATGCATTATAATAAACATCGGGTTACTAAAAAAATAAAATAAAATAAAACATTGTCATTGACATCGAGCGCCTATGACTCATCATACTAAGTCAAATGCCTGCTGAAAATCAACAGGCGGCAAACAAAAAAAATTACGTTTGCAAATTTTAGCCAGAGACTGCAACACATACAATAAAGTCCATTTTTGAAAGGCTCTATTAAAACCAGCCTGCTTTTCGTTTAACAAAGTATTTTGTAAGCTTATTATTTAATACAGCTGTAAATAATATGCATAATCTACTTAAAGGTAACCAACATTTACTTCCTCGTTTTCGTTACTGTTATCGTCAAATATTTTCGAGTCTTCAAAAATGTTCATGAAATAGTGCCGAGTTTACATTTCACTTCCTTTATTTATAAATACTTTTATATAAGTCAAATATGTCTTATGAGATGTACTTCTTACATGCGTTATATGATTTCTAATTTCTCGATTATTATTGTGAAGAGTATGTCTAAACTAACCACATGTGGTTAGCGTGTGGCTATGATATTAAAAACATCAAAGTAAAAACACCTTTAGTAAAAACATCATTTTGAATAAAAAATAATCAATTTACAACGAAAAATCAACTTCTCTGACAAAAGAATGTTCACTTTTTTCTAGAAATGCACATATCTGGTAATATTTCTATAAATGCTGGGTCAAATTTTAAGAAATAACACGATACAAAACTCGCGTGACCTACTCGTCACCGATCTGATCCGATCTAAGACTGAAATCTTCATGGAGTAAAGGGCATTCTCCCTCCAAAGTTCACGGACCTCGGTACTATAATTCGATAAAACGTATGAAAAAAAAAACAACAACATTATATCCGTTCTTGCCGTAACATTATGCATCAACACTAACTGTCCAGCGCCGTTTGAAACCTTTGTTAACATACATTTCAATTGGCCGACATGTTAAACACACTGTGATTTCATTGGTCCCTCTCGAAGGTGTGTCTTTACTTCTGAAGATTTCATGCTTGCAATACAGAATGACACATTTATTATGTGATTCAAAGTTATCAATTTCGGCATAGGACATTTCACATAAACATTTGTCACAATCTTAAGGATTATTTATTTATATTAACAATTAAAACCTTTGTTGATATGCACATTACGTAACAATTTCTTCAAAAGGTTCTCAGATTGTATCCCAAATAAATGTAGCTTTTCTAATTGACTTTAATCAATCTATTTTTTAGAAAACGAAAAATGCTGACATTGACAACATCACTGAAGGTTTCACAGCACGAGAACTTTTTGAATTGGTTAAGGTTTTTAAGAAACACTGGTAAACCTAGTCTAGATTCGAGTCCAAACACATTTGAACGTGAGACTGAAAGTCCACCATGGTTTCGCTACATTGAGTGGAATCAATTACAGTGCTTGGTTGATTTATATTGCGAAATGTTTGGCGGTCTCTGATCTAATGAGGGATCCTGTGCGGGATTTTTCGTTGCGAGTGCATGGATTCACAAGGAACCACTGCACCGGCTCGGAATTTCTTGCCGTCAACGAATAATCGGTCACGCACGAGAACAACCCGTTTTCAAGATGTCGGAAATATTCACGTAAATAAAATTCACGCCTTTTGTGTTCGATGTTTACGAGAATTGTTCGTTTATGCCAAATCTTGTACATCGCAGTAAATGTCCTGAGCGACGAACAGCTTCCCTTTTTGGCCTGGGGCATAGCCCCAAGGCCATAGTAATGATACACATTTCTGAGCCTATCCGCATTGGCTGGCTGCCAAAATCATAATTCCAAAAGTCCGATTTACCACTTAATTCATGCGCAATAAAATTAGTTATTCGCAGAACTCAATAAACCGCCTTGTAAATACAGAACATTACTTTATGACATAACAATGTTGCTAAGCATTGACTAAGACATAGTTTTTTTGTTTTTTGTTTGGCATATTCATGCGAGAATAAGTTCCTCACTTGACGGTCTAGGCTGAAAAATACGAGTGTTTACGGAGACAGTAAGAATATTTTTTTTCTGAGACATTTTTGAAGACATTATATTTGGTATTTATAAACATATTTAAAAAAATATTGTTATTTTATTTTGCGCAAACAAGACATTCCAGAAGAAAAAGAAAAAACCACAACAAATATTCACGATCATTCTCGGAAATAGACGAAGTAACCGGATATGTATTTCACTGCGCAGATCGTGAGCACCGATCGAGCGCGAAAAGTTGTACTTGAGACAAATTACCCAATCTGTACACCGTTCTTTATCAGAGTAAGTGGGTTATCTTTTGTATACACATTACAAAGGAAGTATGAGTGTTTTCCTGATCTGTTAAGTATGTAATAAAACGCTATTTTAGGCTATTGAAAGTGATTTATTTGACACCAACCATATCAGGTTGTTTTTTTCGGCCATTTGGTTGTTGTTGTTGTTGTTGTTGTATATCTTCACCGCCTATGTAGACGAACCTCTACTTGATCTTTAGAGTTAAACAAACGGTTATCGTTCCCACCACCAGTATCGTGTAGTCCTCCACCGTCTTTGTACACTGAAGTATATACACCAATATTGTCTTTTCTTACAGTCTCTGTGCTTCTGCACTCAGCCGCTAGGGTCAATCCGTATACAAACGGACAAAGGGAGAAAATCGGACATAACTTCTTCCAAAGCACACTAAATTTAGCCCCATGCCTTCAGCGCCTACAGCGCTTTGATTTAAAATCGAAGACGTCGGCAAGTATTGGCCATTGAAACTACCGTGGTGTATCAGCATTTGTTTAAACACGGTGAACACGATAGAATTTTATGTTTTTCAGATACGTATTCAATGTATTCATATTGTTTTCCGTATGCATTTGTGTTAAAATTTTCGTCAACATTTGTAAATACCAAATTGCTTAGAGATGCTCTTCACTTTCCGTCAATGAGCTGAGGGTTGAGTTGGCAGTACTGAGATTTAATGTCACTACGAGACTTAGTTAGGCATTTGTTTTCGACAGACGATTCAATTACCTTTAGTGTGTTCTTCTCGCTCTTCTAGTTGTTTATTCTTTCCAAATTAGGTTGTCTATACACTGTCATAATTTTCACCGAGAACCTGAGCAGTACTTTCAAGAGTATTCGTATTGTAAATCAACTACATTCAAACTCTGATCCTTGTCGCACGTTTTTTTTCTTGAATGTTTTATTGAAAAGGAATCCAGTTGATAAAGTATACAGAGTTTGCCAATGCATGTTTTAATATTGGCGATTCTTTCGAGATTGGTTTGCAGCATATCACGTTTGCTCATTAGGGTATCTAATTCTGAGCTACTGAGCGTAATGATATCATGTTCACATACAGCAAAAATATGGTATAGGTATGAGGTATGAACGTTCACCATGAAATGATGGCTCTGAACCGAGTTGGCGGGTTTGGGCATGCTTTTGTTTCATGTTTATAATTGATTAACGTAGTGGTAGAGTTCTCATGCTCGTCAGTTGCGCCGTTAGACTTTTGATAAGCATTTTGCTATGAACTCAATGAACTTTCAAAAGCGATCAATAGTTTCTAAGCTAGAGTGACAAGAACAAATATTCTAAAACGAGAAGAAACGTGTTTTCAGATCTGACCAAATACAATTTGTTATAATTAACAAGTTCGTCTCTCGCATTTCGGCTATTATTTTTATGTGAACCTAATTTATTTTCAATGTGAATGCTTTTCGATATTTTTGTATTCCTTAGTTTAATTTCTAAATAAACAAAAAGAAAAACAATAAGTTACTCCAAATTTTGATAATAGGGCTAAATTTAAACTAACAATTAAACATCGTGGATATGACCCAATAAACCAGCAACAATTGGAGCAAAGAACAAATTCCCCGCACGATAATCCTTCCAAATGATTTCAACGGTCCGTTATACGCTTAAATGATTTCGTGCACATGTCATTTTATACGATGCTTCTACACAGTTATCTAAGATTAAATATGTTCTAATGTGTTAACCGAGTGAAAACAATAAATAATCGCTGCTATCGATACCGGTTGCACAGATAACTGTCCGGTATACAGTTCGAAAAAGAAACTTGGTAGCTTAATATATCGGTGAAGTGAATTGTTAATTTTTTAATAATAAAACAATGCCGTGCACTTATAAATACATTTATATACACAAAATATTAACATTACTCCTTATAAATGCAAACATAAGAGCAAAAACAAACGTGACTAACCGCACAGCCTGTTTCCCATTTTCCTTGAAGAGTCATTGAGGCGTGGATAATCATCAATATTGGTTTTTCCAAGCTCGCGGTAATTATATTTTTCACTAGAGAAATAAGGTACAAAATGATGTAAGCCTTTTGTAAACTACGTTTGCCATTATGTGGTAACTATGTATTTACCTCACCCATGTGGCATTCTCACGAAAACATGTTAATAATATTATCTTGTTTGTGTAAATTGATCTTTCTTCGAAATTATGTGTGTTTTGTATTTACTTCAAGCGCATGTTGTTATTGTATATGTTTGCTAATAATGATGGGCTTTACATGGTCAAGTCAATATAAACTATTCTGTCCTGTTATGTGCGAAGTTTATTAGTTTATTGGCAGCAGCATATGTGCATAATACTTAATTCAACTGCATGTATTATTAAATAAATCAATCGCAAAACACACAGTTTTGGCAATGATTAAAAAGTAAGAAAGTCACTTGTATTCATAGTAAACATGTTCTAGTAATTGATGAGCCGAATTACCATGATCGATTTAAATTGAAGTGACGTTAAGTGAAGATATGTTTCGGAATATACTGTTAGCCGTAAATCAGTTTTAAGAGAATATGTTGCAAGGATAAATTCATCGGGTGTCTCCCTTTACCATCTCCGAAAATCTGTTTATTGTAAATACAATCACAGATCTTTTACAAAATAAAGTGCAGATAACACATCATAGAACTTTTTGGAAATCGAGCATTTTTTTTCATTTAGCGCCAGTCCAATATAAGCCCTGATGGACACGGCAGTCCCGGATCACCCGAATTAACATACCGGATGGTTGTAGACGATCCGGAAACTTTTGGAATATTTGAGCGTCGACGGTATTCCAAAGACCACCATCCCGGTGAAAACACGGCATCCGCAAGGACAAACACGGCATCAACACGGCGCCCACACGAACTGTCCAAGCAGTGCCACGTTCTATTACACAAAAGAGACACAGATGACCACGGATAAACGGGAACAACACGGCATCTACACGGACGATCCCGCATCTTTACGACAACGATATGGATAAACACAGTAGTGTTACGGACCAAACACAACCTAACCCGGACGGACACGTACACACATGAAACGGAGATTCCATTCTGCAATCGGTTCTCGAAGACCTGTGTAACATAAAACGCCCCCTTTTTAACATTAAGACGAGCAAGTTATTATTTTGATATTGCACTTTATTGCATAACATTTTCAATTTCTTATTATAACACAGCTTAGATCGCTGCACATATTATTATCAATGATAATCATGAAATCACTTCTTAAATTTCATAAAATGTGGATCCACATAACATTGTTCATATTTATATTTACGTGAACATTATATGTTCATACAATATTTCGTTAAATGACAATATTCATAGCATGTCGTCCTTAGCAGTGGCCCGAAGATATTCGCATTTGTTCTTTGCTGCCTTGTAGTTGAGTTCGAAGAAAGCTCCGACACCCCATTAATTCTGGGGTTGTCGTTTCGCGATCGACTTGGTATGACTTTGCAGTTGTTATTTTCCTGGTCAGCTACTCTCACAGGCTCATTTTCATTGCACAGTGTCAGAAGATTCTGTAGGCTGCTGCTATACTGAGCAATGGACGCCACCTTCTCTGGAGGCTGAAACATTGTATCGTGTAGACATCGAAAGCGATGAGCACGAGTCATGAACGCGTTTCCGCAATACGTCTCCCAATGGACAATCGATAGTTGTAAACTCTCGGAATGTGACATGTTTTTCTTAAAGAAATGTTCCACGAGTCACTTCTTCTGGGCGAATGCGTAATCAGCAACAATGTAGAACGGCATTGTTTTTTCGTCGTTCCGTAAAGGTTCAGGATAAGGTAGGCACAGCACTCCCTTGTCGATTGTTTCCTTCCGTTTACTGTTGTTGAACGCTTGAGTATCATAGGCTGATCCATTACTGCCTACTTCTGCAGTGTGGTCCTTTATAGTTCTTGAATGCTTATCGAAACAAGGAATAAAAAAATGTTCTATCTATATATAAGGTTTACACGTGTGCTTGTATAAACTATAATTTAAAGATTTAGAAGAATTGAAAACTGAATAGTACCACGTCTTTCAAAGACTGTTCAACAAGATGATCTAAGATCCTTTTGTAACAATCAATCATTTGATTGAGAAAAATATACTAAAATAACATTTATCCATAATTTATTTTACAACATCTAGCCAAGTGTATGGTGAATGTCTACTACAATATCATAGTGCATACATTTATACAACAAATTATGACAGTTTGTTAGGATAAGCAATCATATTATACCAGAAACCCATTTCTCATTTTTTTACCTCCCTAACATTTGGAAATCTACTGAGGTCGTCAAACACCATAATACCAAAAAATGTATTTCCCCACAACGTGAAACCGCATGTATGGGTATAATAGTTGCTTAAACAATTTAATCAATAGATAAATCAAGCTTCAGCTTTTTCATACTACGCCATTCTTGCATTTTGGCTTGCACACCAAGGTGCTTTTTGCAGAGGCAAACTGCCTATTTTATAGTTGATAATATCCAAATATTAAAGTCAAAGAGCAAACTACTCATATTAGCTTTTTATTGACTGAGAAAGTTCTATTTGTTTTCAACTTACATTCAAGCCCATAATTTAAGTATTTTCTTTGAATATTTATCACAATTTACTAGGTATAATTAATTCGTCTTCTTGAATGGCAAACAATTCCGAATTGTCGGCATACACAATCAAAGCCAATTTTAGTTACAGCTCTAAATTTTGACCAGAAGAATCAACACTTTCATTGTTTTTTTAAAGAAAGTAATTTTCTACAAATTGTTCTAATATACTAAAATCATTTTGAACAAGACCCTTGAAATTCCATTATGTCTTTTTTATTAAATATAATGTGCGGACGATCAACTCAATTATGGTTCACCTCAGGAGGAACAAGACCTGAGACAAAAAAGGCTTTTTTATCGCGTAAATTCGATTCAACATGGTCAAGTACTAATGCTTATTTTGAAATTCAAAACATTAATATAAATGAATCGAATGCATCGGACACCTGTAGCTTAATCATTGATACAGTTGTTATGGCATGCGCATGATCATATTCAAGTTTATACATTAAAAAAGAAGAGCGTATATTTGACAAAGAATTATGATTTGAATATCGTCTTCGTAAACGCTTGAAAACCTGTCGTGTCTTAAAATTCAAATCAAATTTATTAAATGCAAATGTATTCAAGCAAATCGAACGTCCAACGAGGATCTCGAAATCACGACCCCGATATTAAGACTGTGCTTATGCTGCACTAGGATGACACGCATATTAGTGAAGCGTTCCTCATTTTTTCCCACCTGGGCCAGTATTTAAAACACTATTTTTGACTTAAAAATACACAATGTACTGAAAATCAAGAAAAAAATCATCCAGCGCTTGAATATATACAGGCTACTGCTGGTAATGATGTCATTAGGAAAATGTTCTACATGAAGAATGGTGTAGATAGAAGAGCTTAATTCCAAGTTTGACTCAACATTAAAGCATTTTCCGACAATTCCAATTTAAAGAATAGTTCTTATTCATAGACGTAAGTCTGAGAATTGTTTGGTGAAAACAAGCCCTTGTCGGACGGTCGCGAACGTCACGCGCATGTATACGGACGGATTGCCAAATATAATAGGGGTCCGTCCATCATGTTTGTCACACTCCCGGCGGGAGGAGTGGGTGTGAGAAAGTGTCACAGTTTGTGAGATGGGGTGGTGGCAGGCCATGTATGAGATCACACTTTCTATTTTTTATTATTATTTTTAGAAGAATTTAATAGCTCTAACAATTTTTTTTAAATGTAAAACCATTGGATTAGTATTATGTCAAAATAGCTTGAAATTCGAATCTCCTGACTTTGCTGTTTAAGATTCCACTTGCTAGGAGCGCTAGTATGCTGTTGCGAAGCCTTATTTTATGTCAAGCCTTGCTTTCGTCGTGCCGGAAGTAATTATTTTTGTCCGCTGCATAATTATGTCACTGAGCAAAAAATTCGGATTTTATTTTTTACACATAACAGTAATTATTATTATAAACAATTTTGAAGAATCATTTTTATAAGCAAGTTTCGCTAATCTACTTCTTATCCTATGTTACGACAATGATTGCATGATCGGAAGATATCTGAAACTTGTCCTCACCTATTGTAAATGAAAAACAAAACAAACTATTTGTTCGAAAGTATGACATACTTTTTTGGAGTGGGGGGTCCGAGGTTTGTGTCAGTTTTTGACAATGGGGGAGGGAGATGGGTAAAAATGGTAAAAAAAGGAGCGACATACTTTATGGACGGCCTATAGCCTGTGCAACGCGCACTTAACACACATGCCGGGCGCAT
This sequence comes from Dreissena polymorpha, assembly GCF_020536995.1. NCBI lineage: Eukaryota > Metazoa > Mollusca > Bivalvia > Myida > Dreissenidae > Dreissena > Dreissena polymorpha. The sequence goes on from NC_068361.1 coordinate 59,021,623, forward strand.
CAGTGTTGGAGAGCGGTTCTCGTTTTGTCTAATGCTGCAACAACCGCAACAACAACTACCGAAGCAACAACAACACCTCCTAATGGTCCTACAACAGAAGAACGGACAACCCGAACATAGGTGCCTAGCTGCTATCAATTTTTACATATTCACACATCATTACATATCCTGATTTACCCGGACTTCAGAAATACGTATATAGACTCATAAATTTTTCCACTACTCATTTATTTTTCCACTGCACGCAAATGTGTAGTGAACTAATTTTTTCATAAAACTGTATTATTTCAATAAACTGTAACTGGGCAGTAAAGCCGCACAGGGCCCGATATATGCAGAATTAATTTGAAAAGCACAAATGGTTAAGAAAACTAAAACATAGTTATATAATACATACACACAGTCTTTGACGTCTGCACGTTGTAATTAAAAAGCACTGTAAATATTCAGTCTTTGACGTCTGCACGTTTAAACAGTCTTTCACGTCTGCACGTATAAACACTATCATCGATATTCAAACATTCACAGTTATCACATGTTTACAATTATCACAGTATTGAATAGTTAGTGTTCAACATAAATGAATCGGACACTTGTTAGTATTTCAAAGAATTAGAATCTATGAAAAGTATATCACTTTTTGAAGAAATGACCCGTTCCATAAACAACGAAACATTAACAAAAATTTCGATTCAGTAAATGATTGAATAGTAAAAGGGAAACGCAGACCTACAGCGACGTCCCCCGTGTGACGCGGCATGGATCTCCCCAACCGGAAATGGCCACACAAAACGCAAGTTGACTTCCATAATCACGTGACATATATAATATTTGAAATAATTACTAAAATACTAGAATAATGAAATAAACCTTTGATAAGAAAAAAGAAAGTAAGTCGCTCTGTATCACCTACATGGGTGATTATGAGGTAATGGTATGATGTAAACACCTACTGATGAAGTATGATTGATAATGAAATTAAATGCATGAAATGAGATGATTCCCAATACTGGGTTACATACATAAATATGAATATATAACTGAAATGAAAACTATACCGAGCGACCATGAAAAAGGATGATGGCATATACAAACATACAGAATATAAAAAGAAACCCAACCCAACCACTATTGCACTAAATTTTCATTCTCTTTCTGCTCGCAGGATGACAGCCCCGGTATCCTCCACGCCACCATCCGGCTGTCGACATCCTGAAAGCAGAAAGGAAACGAACAACAGTTAAATGGATATCATCTTCATAAAAACCTAACAACATGTACACTACAGCTTTTTATAAATAGATATACACAAAAGAAAAGAAGTTAAATAAAAAGGATTTAATTTAAACGTTATACTATACAGTTTAAATTTGTTAACATAAAATTCAACAAAACTAACTGCACCGAAAACAAGTTCATTATTGACAGGGGCAATAATATCACTATCCACATGATTCAATACATTGAGAGTAATTTAAAAAAATTAAATCAACAAAAATTCTAAATCTTAGTAATGACAAAATCATAGTAAGACTATCGATACTTTTAAACTGTTTTTTAATGATATTTTGTATGATTTCGTATATGCCAAATAAATAATCTAGAAATAGATCAAATGACTCAAAAGTTGTAATTACGGCCAGCGCTATCTAATTAATTCAAAAAGTTTTACATCCTTAAAATAATTAGAAATAGAGATATCATCCATTAAAATTGCCGTATTGTCATCAGTATAAGCTGATATTTTTATTTCCAATGGTACACCTGGAACTTTTATGCCTTTAATATTAACATTATTTTGTACTTTTAAAACAAAAGATTCCAAATATAATACATATAATAATGGACTGAGGGAGCAACATTGCCTCACAGATCTAGATAAAGCAAACGGTTCAGACACATGATTATTTACAATAACGGATCATTTAATATCTGCATATTGAACTTTAATGATATCTATAAACATAGGTGCAAAATTAAAGGATTTCAAAACATTATACATATATTCCCATGACACTCTGTCAAACGCCTTGTCTTGATCTAAATTTATAAAGCAAGCTGAAATGTCTTTTTGATTACAATAGTCAAAAATATTTCTAAATAAATGAACATTATCAAAAATAGTCCTACCTTTTATTGAACAAGTTTGACTTTCTGAGATAATTGATGGCAACACATTCCCTAATCTATTTGTTAAAATTTTAGATAAAATTTTTCTGTCAACATTTAATAAGGAAATAGGTCTATAATTTTTTACATTTGTACTGTTATTTTTGTCTTTACATATTAGAGTTATATAAGATATTTTTTGCGATGGTGACATATAACCTTATTCAAAACATTTATCATAAATATTTTTTAATACATCACCAAACAAATAAAAGAATTTAAAATAAAACTCAACTGTTAACCCTTCACTACCTGGGGATCTATTTTATCCATGTCCTTTAGAACTAACAATATCTCTTCTTTAGTTATATTTTGTGACAATATTTCATTATCTTCATTTGAAACTTTAGGTAAATTATTAAAAAATACATCATTCAAGGAATTATCAATAGGTTCACCTGTGTACAATTTAGAATAAAAATCACTAAAAGCATTTAAAATACTTTCTGAAGATTTACAATCAACACCATTATAATTTATATGAGTAATAGTTTTATTAAAACCTTTACATTGTTCAATGTTAGCAAAGCTAGAAGAAGGATTCTCATTACTATTAAGGATATTTGTCTTACTTCTAATAATAAAACCTTTTTGTAAGTCATTTTCTAGTTTAGATATCCGTATTTTATATTCATGTTTATCTTTTAAATATGTTGAAGTTCTATATAGATGTTTTAATGACTTAATTTCAGAATATGTTTCTTTTCTTTTACCCTTTCCGTAATCAATGCAAAATTCTTTTATTAACAATTTCATATCTTCCCAATATTCAAAAGTTACTTCATTAGTTCTAGACACAATTTTCCAATAATATTTAATATGAAGTGCCAAATGTAATTGTTTTATCAATATTAAGTTCTACTAATACTAAATCATGGTCTAAAATAGAAAAGGGCAAAATTGTACACTTTACAACATTTGTCAGTAATAATTTACTAATATAAAATCTATCTAACCTACAACCATTATAAGAATAATCATCTAAACCGCACTTTCTCGACCATTTTACACATTTTTCATTAGGATATAAGTATCTATATGCATCAAATAAATTAAACTTAGTTATAATTTGGGATAATATTTTCGAACCAGCTAATTCTCGTTCTACATTTCCACCAATTTTATCTAACCGAGTGTTTAAAACACAATTAAAGTCTCCAACTAAAATAACATGTTTACTAGTTACTAAATATGTATTTAACGATTAAAAAAATCATTTCATTCAAGTTCACTATAGGGTGCATATATATTTACTATTCTAAATTTTAATCCATGTACAGATAAATCTACATATAATAACATCCCTTCCATGTCTGACTGAAAAGAATCTTTATTTAAACTAGGATTAATAACAATAATTGCAACACATTTACATATTCCATCACCAAAATGCAATCTTATTAGTAAGGTTTAAAACATTTTCAATTGCTCTAGCAGAAGTAAAATTAGTTATATGGGCTTCTTGCAAACACAAGACATCTAAATTGTTAAAAGATAAAAAGTTACGAAAAAATACTTGTCTATCTTTTGAAATTAACCATTTATGTTTAAAGATCCTATTTCTAAATTAGCCATGGGGTTGTTTGGTTTAAAACACTACACATATATCCTAATCTATACCTGTAAACACAAAGCAAGGAACTCGACATCAATTCGATACGCTGTACACCGAAGTCAGATATATAAACGGGTATCAAATAAACGTTAGAAGGCGGATCATTACAATTGGTATTTAGGTTTAATTTAAACCGCATGAATTGACTAAATGTAATATACACACAAGTATAATATACATTTAAATAGTCACACAAGTAATATGATGTTTTGACATTATAAATCTACATCATAATATTTGGTAAAACCAATACCAGCGTGCATAAAAAGCAATACTAAGATCTCACCATTTGGGCAGTAGTAACACGTGCAGCTAGAGAAAGACAGTCAAATTATTGTACTACGTGTGTAAACTTGAAAATGTATGAAAACTGGTTTTTATCAAAAGATAGCCCAAAAGACTGAAAGTTACTTAAAGGGGAGCTAATTATTAAAGAGTAGGTTTAACTTTTTAACTTTGTTGTGAGTAATATTTTTCTACATCTACATGTTAACGTCCCAACAATCGATTACCGATTATCACTGGGCGGCGCTGTCAGAGAAACAGTTGTTAAATAGAAACATTTACAGTAAGTTAACAAGTAAAAGGTAAAAAACAGTATTTTACAGTTAAAATAGAACAGCAGATAGATAACATGTTGACCACCGCCAGCCTCTCTGCAAATATATTGAGACTGGGGCTGGATTTGACAAAGGTTAGTAGAGTATTCCAGAGTCTTGTGGTCCTGGGGAAGTAAGAGTTAGAATGATACCGAGTATGGGAATGAGATATGAGATACTTCATATTTCTAGTGGGGAGTAGATGATATTGATCGACTGCAACAGTTTGGGCCCTTACTTTGTAGAACATGACCAGGGAGTTATATGATCTTCTATATTGGGAGTTTCCCATTATAATGTTTGTAGCCCGAGGGTGACACTACTAATGTAGCTGTAGTTATTGAGGAATTGAGGACGAATCTAGCGGCTGACCTTTGGACACCTTCTAATTTTTTATAAGGGTTTTCTGCCATGGATGCCAGACACTAGCGCAGTACTAAAGTTAAGGGCAGACGTAAATATTGTATGCAGCAGTCGTAACCTTTTGATTGTGTGTTTTGACATTACGTTGGATGAATCGGAGGGTGGAGGTTGCTTTAGAAGTAATACTGTCTATATGTTTTTACCAGTTTAAATTGTTTTGGAGATGGTAACGCCTAAATATTTTTCAGCTTCAGTGGGTTTTAACTCAGTGTTGTGAAGTTAGTAGGGGAAGATGATTGGGTTCTTTTTCCTAGTAATTCTGAGGATTTCGCATTTGTCCGGGTTAAACTCCTTTCAGGTTTCTGAATGTTTGAGGTCATCTTGGAGGGATAGCCTGTCAAAGCTGGAATTTAAGGAAAGATAAATAATGGTGCGAACAGCCTTACGTTGCATTTGACGGAGTCGGGTAAGTTGTTTATGTAAGCTAGGAATAGACATGGCCCGAGGACAGGCCCATGAGGAACTCCAGAGAGAACTGGCAGTTCATCGGAGAAGTGACCTTCAAAGGCGACTTGGAGCGTGCCGTTTTACGGGAAAGATTTGACCCAGTGGTTGGTTTGATGTCGACTCCAAAGCTTTGGATTTTATAATTTAACCTGGTGTTATCTACTTTGTCGAAAGCATAGGAGAAATCAATGACCACTACATCTGTTTGTTGACCTTGTTTAGTGTTGTTGAAGAGATCCTGGGTAAAATTTATTAATTGGGCTTCACAACTGTGGCGTGACCTGAAGCCATGTTGGAACTGGCTAAAGAGCTGGTGCTTATCAAATTAGGACATGAAGTTAGAGACTACAATATGTTCGAGGAGTTTTGATGCTATGCAAGTTAGTGAGATAGGCTTGCAATTGCACGGTTTCGATTTTTGACCTTTTTTAAATGCCGGGGACACAGTTGCTTTCTTTACTCATTGTGTACTAAATCAGTTTCAAGGGACAGTCTGAAAATGTGGAGAGGATTTGGGCGCGGCTTTTTGCGCTGCCGGTTGAGTTTTCTGTGCTAACACTGCCGACTGCACTTTTGTCTCTTCCGACTGCACTGTTTTTTTGCGCTGCCGGAAGTTCAGCCTGGTCTTTTGGTTCCACTGACGGTTTCTGCAGCGACCCGGTCACAGCAGCACCCTTTTCCGAGACGAAATCTGATTTTTTTTTCGGGCGACAGTAAACTGTCCCGGGCAGTCCCTCCGGGAGGTGCCCGACGTATTGGCACCGTAAGCACAAGGTGGGCGCCCGTACAAGGTCACCAGCGCCCTTACTCCACACTTGAAGTTTAGAAGATGAGGTATCTTTCTCATCTTCTCTGCCTTCATCTCCAACAACACTCTCCTCACCCCGGTCGCAATTTGAATTTTATCAAACGAAAAATGCTCGTCGGTCACTTTAAGGACCCTACCAAAATTTGAAAGTATTTCACCTAGTTTCCCAGTGTCAAAATAAACAGGAAGCAATTGAATTTTTAACATTATTTTCTGTTTGCTCAACGTCGACACCTCAAAAGACCTCCCTCCAACACTCAGGTGCCAGCCCATTGCCATCAGCTTTGTCATACAATGTTTGTATTTCAAAACTACTTCAACGGTCTGGTTTGACATACCTTTTGACACCCTCTCAATGTCGTCCTGCTCGAGCCCCGCCTTCTCATTGCCCTCAGCGCTTCAAATTCACTTGTTCCAATTTTATTAAATACCCTTACCGATCGTTTCATTATCTCCGGCACAATAGCATCGCCGTCAATCGCCGGCAAATTCACCGCAATCATGGTCATCCCACTCCAGTAAAGGAAAAATGTTCTTTTTTTTTCTTAAAATTTATTCAGTCATGACCTGGGGTGTAGACAGCCCCAGGTAACCGCTAAATAAAAGAACTTAATGAATACAATACAAGGTGACTGAAAACTTATTGAATCTATTAAATGAAGAAAACAAGTTATCAAAAACTGTCTTTTCCACGTCTGCACGTTTCAACATTTAGATAACAGTCTTTTCGAGTCTGCACGTATATAAATGGAATATCATTAAAGAAAACAGAAGAAATATCAAACACATTTAACAAAACAGTCACCGTGCTTCATTGTAGCGGGTCTTAAGTAGTAACTTTAAAGAGGTAATACGTGTATTTAAATAAAAAATAATTTCACACATCCTTAAAAACATATATATTGATGATATTTAATAACATGTAAAGTTCATTCAAATAATTGTACTTAAATAGTTAAATTGTATTCCCAGCGAACCACCTCAGTTCATGCACGAAGCTCCCCATGATGGTCCGCTAGGATCAAATTTTCCAAAGTCTACAGCTACCCTGAATGATAGATTTGAGGCACGTGACAGCCTTCGGTACCACTAGTCAACCGCCTCAGCCCCACCACCCAGTTTAGCCTGAAAAAAGTGTGAAAAGTATATATTAATAAGCATTTTGAAAGCACCTCTTTACTACAAAAAAGGTTAGTCTAGTATTTCTATGACCTAGATGATTGAAAATGTGGTAATGGTTTGTCGTATACTAGTATACACAGTGATGAAAAATGGATGATAATGAAATTCAATGAATGGAATGGGATGACACCAATACTGGGTACACAGTGTATGAAAATAAACATGATTGAAATAATTAATAGAAACAATGATAAAATTGATGTTGTAACAATGCATACTATACGACATAATCAATTTAATACACACAACACAACACACATTTCACTATAAATTGTTTTGCTCTGCAGTGTTTCCTCTCCGATCCAGAATGACAACCCAAGTGTCAGACTTAAACGATCTCGCAGCTGTTATCCTGAAGTCAGGGAGCAAACACAAAACAGCGGAAAGAAAATTAATAAACATGTATAATTATAACACTAAATATTGGCATAAATTGCAGGATTTAAGTCTAATCTGAAATAAACTATATTATTTGCATTAACGTCACAATAATTACCCCATATTTATTCAAATTTCTCAGATGGAAATCTTTTAATATCTAACAAAATACGATATTTTAATCTGTTAAGACGTTTGCAAAGAAGATCAAATGGACTAAAAAGTTTATCAAATTTGACTTAATTTCTTGTTTTTCAAATAATGTGTCTTGACTCGGACAGCAGAATTAGAAAAAAAACTAATGTCGAATGTGCCCGACGGTGTGGCACCGTAGGCAAAAGGGGGGGGGGGCGCCCGTATAAGGTCACCCGCGCCCTAGCTCCGCATTTGAAGTTTAGAAGATGAGGTATATACCTCATCTTCTCTGCCTCCACCTCCAACAAGACCCTCCTCACCCCGTTAGCAATTTGATATCCATCATAAGTGAAATGTTCATCACTCACTTTCAGTACTCTACCGAAATTCGAAAATATTTGGCCTAATTTGCCAGTGTCAAAGTAAACAGGCAGCCAATGAATTTTCAACATTATCATCTTCTTGTTTAAAGTTGATAACTCGAAAGACCTCCCTCCAACACTCAAAGACGATCCCAACGCCATCAGCTTTGTCAAACAAGTTTTATTCTTCAACACAACTTCGACAGTCTGATTCGACATACCTTTAGAAACTCTTTCGATGTCTTCCGGCCCGACCCCGCCTTCATCATTGCCCTCACCGCGTCAAACTCACTAGTTCCATTTTGGTTAAAAATTCTAACAGAACGTTCCAAAATCTCCGGCACAATAGCGTCGCCGTCAATCGCCGGCAAATTGACCTCAATCATGGTTTTCCCACTCCAGTAAAAGGCGATTTTTTTTTCATAAAATTTATTATCACATAATTGGGGTGTACAACGCCCCAAGTATCCGCTTAAAAGAAATTAAATGAATTTATACAAGGTGACTTTAAATAACATTTAACAATAGTAAGGTAAAAAGAAAACTAATTATTTTATAATTAATTGATACACACAGTCTTTTTACCGTCTGCACGTTTTATGTATTAATATATAATTTGTAACAGTCTTTTCAGGTCTGCACGTAGATAATGAAATAGATGTTATATAGAATTAGAGAAATAGTGAAACGGTTTTAACAAATAAAAAGTCACCGACCTAAATGTAGCGGATCTTAATTAGTAAAATGATAAAGAGGTTGTTTTATTTAATATAAATGCTAACGAATCACACTTCAAACAAAAAGAAAAAAGGTGCTCCCAGCGAACCACCCCAGGTCATGCCCGAGCACCCCCCGTGATGGTCCGCCAGGAACATGTCAAGAAGTCTACAGCTGAAACCAGATGATGGAGCTGAAGCACGTGAGAGCCTTCGGTACCACTCCTCACCCGCCCCAGCCCCACCATCCGACCAAGCCGGAAATAATTATGTAACAATAAATGTATATTAACGAATAAATTGGAAAAAGCCTCTTTACTTAAGGAAAGGTTAGTCAAGTATCCTATGACCTACATGAATGAAAATGTGTTAGTGGTATGTCGAAATACATAGTGATGAAAAATGAGTGATAATGAAGTTCAATGAGTGAAATGAGATGAGCCCAACACTGGGTTACATAATATATGAAACAATGATTGAAATGATTCATAAGAATACTGATGATAAAAGAGATGATGCAATAATACAATTTACAATATACAATTCCAAAAACTTCTTCACACAAAATTAACACTGTCGCGTTCCCTCTCTGATCCAGGATGACAACCCGAGTAACAGCCACTAACGGCCCCGCAGCTGCCATCCTGAAATCAGAGAGAAAACACAAAACAGCAGAGAGAAACTTAATATACCTATTTCAATCATAACACTAAATGTTAGCATAAATTGCAGGATTCAAGTCTAATCTAAACTCGACTTTTTTATTTGCATTAACGTCACAATAATTACCCCATATTAATTCAAATTTCTCAGACGGAAATCTTTCAAAATCTAATAAAATGCGATATTTTAATCTATAAATAAGTTTGCAAATAAGATCAAATGGACTAAACAGTTGTTTGTCAAATTTTACATCATTTCTAGTTCTCCAAATTATTTGTCTTGACTCCGACAGCAGAATAAAAAAACATAATTAATTTCCTTATCATATGAATTATCAACATTAAGATAATGAAATTGTTTGAGAGACAGTTTATGATTGTCTGCAGTTAATACATGCATTAAGAATAATACGACTTTATTTATAGATGTAGAAATATAACACTCAACAAATAAATGATCTATAGTTTCTGGTTTCGAACAAAATGTGCATTTACTAGATCTTATCATATTTCTTGAAAAAGGATATTGGTTGGTTAAAAGAGCATTATGAACAATGGAAAAACATTTGTTCCTACACTCAGGATCTACTGCACTTGAAAAAAAAAAATTAAGCTATTATTAAAATCTACAAATTTACAATCCCTTACACATTTTGGTTCAATATTCATATTTTCAATAAAGTAATTATAAATCACTTTAACAGTCCAGAGAGAATTAACATTTGAGTTACAGTTTTCCACAAAATCTGTAAATACACTTAAACATTAAACATAAAAAGGGGGAATAATTTCACTATGAGGAATATTATTAGATGCAATTGAAGGATTATATTTCTTCAATTGCAAACATGTCCAATAAACAGCAAATTCTACCCAATGAGTATTGTAGTTATTAATTATTTTAAAAATATGACATAGATAGAATGAATGGATTTTTAATTCTAAATTTGGAACATTAAGTCCACCTTTTAACATGTGTGAATACAATGTTTTGCGGGATATAGGCTCTAATTTTCTGCGCCATATAAAGTTGAAGCAACGTTTTTGAAACATGTTTATATAATGACTAGGTACAATTTGAGCTTGTATAAAATATATAAGTTTTGAAAATACAAATGTGTTCAAAATCGAACTTTTACCCTTATACGATTTACCACGAGATTTCCATAAATTAAGAATTCTTTCAAAATTAGATAATAAATCATGAAATAAATCATTATCTGTTAAATCATAACCAAACCTGTAACCTAATAACTTGCAATTTTTTCCCCAAGAAATGCCGAAAGGATGATCAGACCTTGACTTCCATTTCCCCAAAAACATTCCACAGCTTTTCTTATAATTTACCCTTGACCCCGAAACCTTTTCAAAGTCTGACACATGTTTAAAAAATAAGGAAATTGACTTTTCATCTGATAGACAGGTGGTATTGTCATCAGCATAAAGGGACATTTTCACATGAAACTTTCCACCAGGAGTTTTGATACCATTTATACGTGGGTCATCTTGAATAACCTTAGCAAAGGGCTCTAAACATAAAACATAAAGGAGAGGTGATAAAGAACAGCTCTGACGGACTGATCTTGTCAATGCAAATGGCTCAGAAATATGTCCATTTACAATGACAGATGACCTTATGTCTTGATACAAGACCTTAATCCAATGTATAAAAGAGTCATTAAAGCCAAGTGATTGGAGAGTGCTAAACAGAAAAGGCCATGACACACGGTCGAAGGCCTTCTCCTGGTCCAAGCAGATAAAACAAGCTGTTGGGTTTTTCTGCTCGACATAACTTATTATATTACGAAGTAAATGAATATTATCAAAAATAGTCCACCCAGGTATTGAACATGTTTGAGTTATTCCAATAATAGAGGGCAAACCCTTTCCTAATCGTGTGGCCAAAACCTTTGACAAAATCTTCCTATCAATATTCAAAAGTGAAATTGGTCTATAATTTTTAACAGATGTTTTATTACTGTTTTCTTTGCAAAGTAATGTTATATATGATAATTTTTGTGATTCTGACATATGGCCAGATTCAAAACAAGTATTAAATAAATACAATAAAATATCACCAAACAGATGAAAGAATTTAACATATATCAAAGAAGTAAGTCCATCACTTCCTGGAGACTTAGTATGATCCATTTCCTTTAATGTATTGAAAATCTCATCCAGAGTAAGAGGTTGGCTTTATATAGCATTATCAACATTGGAAATTTTAGGTAGGTTATTTAAAAACTTAGAGTTTAAAGAAGGGTCAACAACTTCATCAGTATACAAATTTTGATAAAATGAATGAAAAGTTTGTAAAATATCATGTGATGATTTCTTGTCCATACCATCATCTATTCTATGAGTTATAGTTTTATTAATACCATTTTGAAATTCTTTATCATGAAAATAATTTGAAGCATTTTCATTGCTATTCAGCATATTAATTTTGCTTCTTATGTAGGAACCATCATATATTTTATTTTGTACATTTTCAAGTTGATTTTTGATATTAATTTTTTCTTCAATATCTTGTGAATTATGGTAAGTTTTAATTTATAGTCTTATTTCTTTGTATGCATTAGATTTCTTTGATTTAGAGTAATCAAAACAAAATTCTTTTATTTTATTTTTAATTCCATCCCACCAATCTAAAGTAATATCTTCCGTTCTACTAATTATTTTAAAATAAAACTCAAAGGCTGAAATAAATTCATCATCATTTAAAATTGAATTATTTAATTTCCAATAGGAATTTCCAATAGAAATGGTTTCATTAGAGTTGTTTAAATTATTAATTACATTTACAAAATCATGGTCTGAATAAATGCAAGGTTTAATGGAAGACTCAATACAATTACCAATTAATAAATTCGACACATAAATCCTATCTAGTCTACAACTAATTAATTCTTTTTTAATAGATATTCTACTCCATGTTGTAGTGGTTTGTTTAGGATACAAATGTCTAAAGACATCTTTTAATTTATATTTATCAATTATATGTTTGAAAACAGCACAGCCAATAGGAAGTCTATCAGTATCTACCCCTGATTTATCTTATTTAACTTAGGATTCAGAACAAAATTGAAATCTCCAATAACAACTAGATGATAAGAAGTAACCAAATATTTCTTAATGGAGGAAAAATAATTATTTCTATCTCCAGGGGCATTTGGAGCATAAATATTACATACCCTGAAATTTGTGTTTACAAACTCAACATCTGCATATATAAAACGACCATCATAATCCGTTTGAAAACTATGGCAAATAATATTTTTATCAGTAATAATAGTACATACACCACATGACTTATTTCCATTTGAAAAACTCCAAATATATTTATAATCTTTGGAGATAAAATTTTCTACATCTTTGGCTTTGGAGTAAATGTCTATATGTGTTTCCTATATACATAAAATGGCAGGCTTATTTTGCAAAATGTAATCTTTAATATACTGCTGTTTTTTTCTGGATCTAAATCCATTTATGTTAATACTATGTATTATTAAAGACATTCTTGTAAGTTTTGAAATAATCTAAAAATAATTACTTGCACAATGAACGACACCAACGTTTTAAAAAAGTTATTTATTTTTAGAACACTATCCATTACACCGAAACATACAGGACAGACATTACATGAGCTAAAAATAATCGAGGAAAGTGCATGTACAATTAAAGATGGCTGCGCCCACAAAATAAACGTTATCTGGCATTTAATTCTATTGGAGCAGTGAAAATAAAGCAGACGAAATATATATACAGAGACTAGGCTAACGATTTTGTAAACTCGCTGTTGTAATGAGTGTACCAAGTACCTAAGTAATGTTGGAAATAGATAAATGCGCTCACATTTACCACGAGGATATTGGAAAAAGATTAAAGGTGTACTTTTGATGAATAGAGTGTTTAGAAAAGGTGTTTTATTAAAGATTTAAATTGAGTACATATAACAATGAATAGCGTATACACACACTGGCATATGAACGTAATTTATACGTTTACATAAAATAAGAACTGCATTTATGTTGTACGAAATCTGCAAGCAACGGTCCCTAAATGCCCATATATACATACTGAAATTTACACAGATTTTATATATACATATGTTTTGTTTTATCACAAAAAGTATACTATATACTAGATAAACAGTGTAAAAACTTATGATTGGCGTTTTAACACAAGCAGTTTTATAAGACACACAAAACGCGTTTACACACACTAACCTAGCTGTGTAACTTTTATGTTTACAGAAATGAAAAACTGTATATACATTATGAAAAAATAACACATATATTGTGTTATATATATATATATAAAAATGACTTTGTAAATATGCCAATATACCGTTCACATAGAATACCTATGTGGTCAGTATATATGCAGACATTATATTTCAATAATGAAGATATAATGATACATGTATGTACATATGTTCTATTTAAAAATAATAATATTTGAAAGAAAATTATACTCAATGCCAGAGGCCATAAACACGGTCCTTTAAGGGGTTGAGTAGTTTCATAGTACATAGGGTTTTAAATTATGTAAGATTTTAAATAAAGTGTTCGATATCATGTTGTTACGAATGGAAGGCAGCATGTTATTGTGTTTAAAGGTTCAAAGTTAAATAGGGGTCATAACGAGGTCTTGTGAGTCTAAATCCAAATCTATTACAAGTGGGCGTTCTTCTAGGTCATCATCAACTAGTACTGCAAATCTATTTTTTGGTAACGGGGACAGATCCTCATTTGTCCCTGTCTCCCGGCCTCTTTTTTCGCCCCTTACCTCTGTGTCTTCTTCCATTGTATCGCTTTCTCCTTCATCTGCCTTCTTCTTCTCGGCCTCCTTCTTCTTTTCCTGTTTCCTAGCTTTCTTCTTCTTCCCCCCAACGACCTCATATCCTTCCTCGTCTTTCTGTCTTGGTTCCGGCTGTTCATTCTCTTTTGTTTCTGCTTCGATTGTTTTCTTTTCGGTTGCCTCTGTATCGGTGGGTGTTGTTTTCGGTCTTTCTACAACACTTTCTTTTTGTTTGAAAATAGCATTAATGTTATTTGGACAATTCATCCTAACATGACCAACTTCTTGGCAGTATAAGCAGAGGGGTTGACGCCCTCGCATTGTGATAAGGGCTCTAGCGCCACACTCAAACTCTATCATATGAGGGACGCTGTCCTCTTTGTTATTATCGACCTCTAAGGTGATGACACGAACTCCTGAGTGGGTGACGAAATCTCCCACCTTCAGAGTGTCGTGTTCAATACTCAGAACTGTTCCAAATTTGCCAAATATTTCTGCAATAACGTGGTCACCTACGAAAGCTGGCAACCAGTGAACCCTGCAGTGCACAATCTGCTTTCAACATTTTAGGAATCTATACAGTACATTATTGTGCGTAACGGATTGATGCTTCGTACAATTTAAAAACGTAAGGCACTTATCTTTCTCCTTGAAGGTTACATCATATTGGAGAGATCCAGGTGGTCCAGACGAAATCCACTCGACATCTGTGTCAACAACTCCATTCTTAGTAAGGATATTAATAACCCCCATCATGCTCGCTCCTCTCTTTCCATGTACCTTTACCGTTCGTTCAACTGCATAATCTATCATACATTCTTTAGTCAAAGCTGGGAATCTCATTACAGTCATCATGATTTTTACTCAAAATCGCTCGTTTATGAAAAAACGACCAACGAATCACTAAGGCCACGATTTTTTCGTGACTGTAGTGCAACCAGAGTTAAACAGTGAACGCCCGTGCATTGGTTGATGTAATGAACGTGCATATCAGCTCACAGGTTACGCTCTGTAGTATTCCGCTGAAGAATTCGCCAATCACGAGAGTTCCTATTAATAGCGAAGCTATTGTAAACGTACAGTTATTGGGGGGCGGAAAACACTATTAATAGCGAAGCTTAATAATGTAAACGCGCAGCTATTGGTCGGAAAACACAATAGGTCGTAGTTAAAAATAGACTGGTAAAATTAGTACAGTGCGCCGGAATGTATGATATTTACCTTTCACAGCTGCGCTCTTCTGTTCCGTTGCACTCGATTGGAACGATGTCGGCACCTCAATCGCGTATCCCATTACGCTGCGACCGTAGAAAGCGAATATACACTGCCGGGCGAAATACCTCTAGGTATGTATATGGAGCGGAGCACACGCAGACGGGCATTTTAGTGCGCCTTTGAACCTGCAAAAGTGTGCTTTAGATTACAGCACATATATAGAGCATTATCGTTACCTATTTATTCTTACTGCTTCGGCAGTACTAAAATTTGAACGATACAGAGAAGATTAGCATGGCCCCTGCGCAAATTGAATGATGACAGTTTTCTTTTATAATATAAACATGATTCATTACTGTGAGGTGTGAGCAAGACCTGTTCAAGATCAAAACATGCTACACATAAATCATGATCAGTTTTGGCCTTTTCTTTATCATCAGCTTTGCTCTGTCGGGATTTTATTTTATTGTTGATGTGCCTGTTATATTCACCTTGTTGGGCTTGTTTGACATCTGGACCAGCATTTTCAAAAAAAACACAGAAGTCACATCTATCCTTTATAGGTTTATGAAAAGAAAGGTTGTACTTGCAGTCAAATATTTTTCTGTACATCAAAATATTTACAGGTGATAAACCTTTTTGTTGGCCATGCTCTTTATACAACTCATACATTTTTTTTACATTTAACTGCGCTGGCAAGTACCTTTTACTTGTGTCTTTCCTACAATAATGGCTATCGACACATTGGAAAGATTCTATATGTTGCCTCACTCGATCCTTCGCATCGCACGACACAGTGTTTGGTCTGTTTCTATGCTTACCTCGCATGTCTTCTTCACTGACACCCAACATCCCCAGATTTCGGGGAGCTGTTTTAATAAAATATCATCTAACCCAACTATTGTTTCCATAATTATGTGATCAAAATCAGACCCTGCATAACTGCAATCAAAGTCAGATATAGATGAAACACTTGAGCATGTGCTAACACTAGAGCTTCAACAACTGAGTTTGCAACACGCTTTGTGTATTCACTGTCACTTACAGGATCAAACCCTGAAAACTCACTATCTGAATCAGAATGTGCTATGTTTTCATTGTTTACCATTGATAGTTCAAATGGAACTGATGGAGGAAGTTTAAGGGAAGCAGCTAGATGTCTTATAAACATGCAAAGGGAGGAAGCATTAGAATGTGAGGTTAAGGTAGCTTTTCCATCTGAGCTGAGCATACCACACTCATTTCGACTGTGAGGGTTAAAACAAAATATGTATTAGAATGCTTCATTAAGGCACTTGAATAGCATGGTTCTAAATCCCCCATACAACACGCAACCCGCAGTTTCTGCTGTACCAATACACTTACCAATAGCATCTTCTAGACTAAAAAATGTTGAGTCATTATCAGCACCAATAGACAAAGATCCCTAAACAATATTTTCAAGTCTACAAACAGACTTTGGAATGTCTTCAATACACAAGTATTGCTTTGTCAAAGCAATTGATTGATACATAAGTTCACCTTCTTTTAAAATAGAGTCAAGTGCTGAGGTGTCCCATTCAGATGGATTTGACTGTGAACACTTTTGCGCAGCGCATATGGCATTTGCCATGCACTGTCGACCATTTCCACCAAAATTCAAATGCCCTTGACTGTAATTGGCTTGTACCACCATCATATTGGAAGGTCTCTTTCTGTTTATAAAATAAAAGAAATGCTGTCAAAAATAATAAAAATTCCATAATTATTCTCCAGAACTGAAGATACATAAAGTTTATAACTTCTTTATTTGTTTTTGTGACATTGTTTTAACCATGTAAATTACAATCTTAAAATTCATTTAATTTGCAACTTCTTTCTATTCAATAACTTTTTTATCAAAACGAAACCAAAGACATATTTTTGTGTTACCTTATTTATTTTTATGCTGTTATCTTAAACCCAACCTGGCCACGGTAAGTTCACTACAGTCAATCTTGTATTTAGAGACCACTTAAGGGAGTAACCAAAAGTGGTCTCTTAATAAAATGGTCTTTAAAGGGGCCTTTTCACAGATTTTGGCATTTTTTAACTTATTCATTAAATGCTTTATATCGATAAATGTAAACATTGGATCGTAAAAGCTCCAGTAAAAAATCAAGAATAAAATTAAAAAAAGGAAAAGAATATTGCCCGGACCAGGTTTCGAACCAGTGACCCCTGGAGTCCTGCCAGAGTCCTGAAGTAAAAACGCTTTAGCCTACTGAGCTATTCCGCCGAGTACACTTACATGAAGTATTTTATACCTTATATAAGCAATCTTTGTAGTTTCACAAAATTTAACGACAAAAACAGAACTCTCCAAATTATTCAATCGTTTCGCGTTGCAACGCTTTATAATTTTTAGGTTTTTAAATCGTCAAAAGATGCATATAATGGCTATATAAGACCATGGTAAATGTTCAGTATTACTGTTTCCTCACAAATATCATAACTAAAACGAAAATTTGCGAATCTGAAACAACTTTTTTCAATTTTGTCAATTTACCAAAGCGTGAAAAGATAAAAAAAAGGCCATTTGGAAAGAATATGCGGACCTTCCATTTTAAATCCAGATGCAGGATTATCACCTTTTGACACAATTTTTTCCACTTTTGTAATCAAATAAATCTATATAATAATAAAATAAATAAATAAATAATGTTTTATTAAAATGTGTTTTATTTGTTTTCTCTTATTCTAAAATTTATAGAATTGGGTTTTTCTGACTCCAAACTCGTTCGCGAGGCGGCCCGTTCGCGATGTTACGTGCACTTTTACTCTTAGACAATTCCAATACCCGAATTTTCTCATTAAACGTTAACACTTTCTGTTTTGACATTTTAATTTCCGCATGTAAGCTTTTGGAAACCTGACTCGATTATGGTGCATAGGGAAATAAATAAAACACGTCAATTGAAAACTAAATAAACAGGCCTGATTTGAAAAATTTGCTAACACAAATTAATTAGCATAATTACAATTAATTTAAGAATGGATATCGACACATGTTACAGATTAATAGTTTATTTTTTACACCTCGGGAACACTGTGAAAATGCTTGTCGCATCGGCGCATTGTTTCTGCAATAAAATCGGCGATTAAGTTTGTCACTTAACGTCCCAGATTGTAAACTCTTTAAACCGTAGACTATGCGTCAATACCTCACTTTATTATTCAACACAAAAAATTATACGCACTTTGCATCAACACCGGTCAGAACCGGTCATCGATACAAAGGAAAATGGCTGGTGTGAACACAAAACAAAGGTGCAATCTTACATCTTATCGGCTTAGATAAACAATTAACACGGATTTGTACCTGAACAGTCATGTACCCTTATGACAGTTTGCGAGTGTTCCAAGTATGAAAGCAATATCTATGATACTTTAGGGGTAAAGTGGACCAAAACACAAAACTTAACCAAACTTTCAATTTTCTAAGTATAAAGGGCCCATAATTCCGTCCAAATGCCAGTCAGAGTTACATAACTTTGCCTGCACAGTCCCCTTACGATAGTTAATAAGTGTTGCAAGTATGAAAGCAATAGCTTTGATACTGTAGGAATAAAGTGGACCTAAACACAAAACATAACCAAATTTTCAATTTTCTAGGTATAAAAAGGGCACATAATTCTGTCAAAATGCCAGTCAGAGTTACATTACTTTGCCTGCACAGTCCCCTTATGATAGTTAGTAAGTGTTTCAAGTATGAAAGCAATAGCTTTGATACTTAAGGAATAAAATGGACCTAAACACAAAACTTAGCCAAAATTGTCAATTTTCTAAGTATAAAAAGGGCACATAATTCTGTCAAAATGCACGCCAGAGTTATCTAACTTTGCCTGCCCAGTCCCCTCATGATAGTAAGTAAGTGTACCAAGTTTGAATGCAATAGCATTGATACTTTCTGAAAAAAGTGGACATAAACGCAAAACTTAACCAAAATTTTCAATTTTTTAAGTATAAAAAGGGCACATAATTCAGTCAAAATGCACGCCAGAGTTATTTAACTTTGCCTGCCCAGTACCCTCATGATAGTAAGTAAGTGTACCAAGTTTGAATGCAATAGCATTGATACTTTCTGAGAAAAGTGGACCTAAACGCAAAACTTAACCGGACGCCAACGCCGACGCCGACGCCAAGGTGATGACAATAGCTCATATTTTTTTTTTTAAATAGATGAGCTAACAATGCTTGGCTAAATCTATACATAATTTTCTGAGAACTAAAGAATGCTCTTTCGGTAGTGATCGAACCCGTGACTTCTTGGGCAACACCATAATTATCAATTACACCTGTTTGACCAATAAATATTTTTATAAGTGCAAAAGAACCAATGCTTTTTTACCTTCACAATGAATAATTTCAGATTAAGTAATGCTTTAATCTCATAATATTATATAAAAGTATTAAATGGAATGCTTAAATTAAAGAAAAAACAACATAATAATTTAATAATTTTACCTTTGGCATGGCTTTAAAAAGGTGCATCAAACATTTGATATTGTAGGTATTATATGAGATGTACGAGTTTGAAAATAACTCAAGATGTTGTACAATACTATTTAAACCATTTTTCAAGATCAACTGATGATGTCATCAACATTATGACAACATTATGACATCACATTGAGTTGACTGAGACTGTATTGCAGGAACAAATACCATGAAGATCAATAAAATGTATGTGCAATAATGTAGTAAGTTGACTTACTACTGTATTGCAGGAATGTTTATATTCAGAATGAGATTAGACTATATTGCATTATAGACATAAACACTATTTGCTTTAAGAATAAAGAAAAACTTTTTCTTGCAGTGATGTAAAACATGAAAACAGGTATAAAAATGCAATAAAGTCAATTTTGTAAAAATATGCAGTTACGACAGTCTTGCGGGCAGCCCTCGATATATATCCTGATATTCAATGTCAAAATTGGCCAAAAATCACAAAATAGTCCCAAAAATGGCTAAGCAGCAATGCCCCTTTAACATTATTACTTATATTGAATTGTACTGTTTAAATAAATAAAAGTGTTATATTAAATCATAATGGCTATGTATTTCACACTTGATAGGCCACTGCTGGGGCTTGAACCCAGAACTCATCTCACATAGTGAGATGTGTTTTTCAATTAAACTACAATGACTGTATCGTGTGAAGTGGAGCCAACATACACCCACATAAGTGAAAACAATCTGTATGTGCCCAAATAACAATAGATGAATGCATATTAGGCTTCAATGTTGCTTATACTATGACTACTGGTTCATTAGATGCCATTTTTATTAATAAATATGCCAAATTTAATGAAATAGACTTGAAAATGTGTGTCGGCTGGTAGCAAATAAGAAAAAAATCAGCATTTCTATGTTGGATGCTAACACAGTAAAATGGTATGTGCCCAAATGAAATCATAACAGATAAATGCATATTAGGCTTCAATGTTGCTTATACTATGACTACTGGTTCATATAATGCCGTTTTTATTAATATATATGTCAACTAGGTACCAAATAAGAAAAAAATCAGCATTTGTATGTAGGGTTTTCACACAGTTAAATAATTTGTGCCCAATTAATAACAGATAAATGCATATAAGGCTTCAATGTGGCTTATACTATGACAACTGGTTCATACGAATTACGATGCCATTTTTATTAATATATATGCCAAATTTAATGAAATACACTTGAAAACATGTGTCGGCTGGTACCAAATATTAAACAAATCAGCAATTTTATGCAGGGTGAGTGCTTTTTACCTGTCGCAGTAACTGTAGCCTTGGATTTCAGCGGCTTCTGAACAACCGCCGTGGGGCTGAGGGAAGAAGCCACTAGTGTTGCCGCCTAGACCTTCTTCGTCTGTGACAGCGCCATGTCCGCCTTCCTTGGCATCTCATGACCTTCCTGCTTGATGGCCACTCTGCCGTTCGGGAAGCCTTGCTGATAGGCCTTTATAAAGTGGAAATAAGAAGCATTATAAAAACGAATAGATGCCCTTTAAACATAAGTTGTAAACATTTGATCATTTGTGGATATTTTGCATGTCTGTCAAAGAAATTTTTTTCAACAAAGGGTTTTTATGTTATCATACAGCACATTTACGTTTGTAACATATAAGTAAACGAGTATTCTACTGATATCCACCTGGAAACAGTAGCTGACAACGGGTTCAGACCTTAAAACCATGTTTTTAATGGTTTGACATTTCAATGCAAACATTGGTGGGTGGGGTAAAATTGACAGTGTGGTGAAATGGCCAAACCGTTACCAGACCGTTCCGACCGCTGGCCATGTCTGACGAAAAGAACGCCGGGACCCAGTGTGTGTATCCTGCTGAAGACTGAAGAAGTTGTGTTAATCGTTACTGTTACTTTTTATCTGTAAATATCTTATCTACGCACCACTCCTAGATGTCATCCACATCGACTGATGTGGAAAGGTAATCTTGGTTTACCATTATTTCACCACAATTGGCGCTGCGAGCTCCGAACCCGTTGTATTTTTGACTTTTAAAATAGTCAGAAATTTTGACTTCTGAATTGTCGAGTCGGCCATTTTGAAACACTTTCAAGAAAACTTGTCCTTTTTGTTTTATTTTAACTGTATGCATTTCATTAATTAATTATTTCTTCATTGCAATTTAGGTATTAGGAATTAATTTCAACCGATTACGTCGTGTCTTGTCAGCTATTTAGCTGATTTCGACGTTGGTTGCACTACGTACAATTGCGGTGATTTCAACCATGTAAATTCCATTGTAATTTTTTTATATACTCGCTCCATTTAACATCTATATTTAGCTACCCATTTGTACTATCATTTATTTGCCTACAGTCAGGCGAATAACCACATTGACTTCAACTCGTGTTTCATGTACACATAACCAATTTTTTTTTTTTTTTTGCAAAAGTTTCTCATATTCGCCATTATTAATTCTTATTGTTGAGAATTTTCGGTGATATTGAAACTTAATTAAGTGTCCAAACACGTCAAATCAAGTTATCTAAACAGTGTTATTGAATTGTATTGCATTTGATTATTTTTATTGAATTTTAAGTCCTTTTGCCATTTTTTTATTATATGATGTTTGACCTGTGTTGACCTGTGTTCAATTACTAAAGTCTCTTCATAAATAAAATGTTCTAGTGTTTTCCTACAGGAAATGTCCAATCTGTAGTGAAGACAACTGACATTACAATCACAACAATTTCAAATTATAACAATTGAATTTCTAAAATTATACTTTATTTGTAACATTTCACTATACATTTAGAGACTTGTTACATTCATTTGTAATTCAATACCAATTTCATTAGTTAAAAGGCATTAACTAGTGAATTCCTGATTTCAAATAGATAAATAATCTATTTACAGCATTAAACGTTGTTCGTGATTAGATCACAATTTCATTAAAAGTGTGTGCACTTTTCATATTGTAGCTTGCATATTTTGTATATTTGTAGATATTTCTTGTTGTGTGCTATTCATAGCAATCAACAAACCAAGTATCAACATTGATTTCGTTGGAATGTGAATAAAATATTCTGTCCAACGAAATATTGGAAAGGTTTTGGCGGATTACCGTACACTTAAAATTTGTTCATGAGCGCACCCATTCAGTGCATTACCGTAGTCTATCCAATAAATATTTTTTTTTTTTTGTGTGAAATTTGGGTACGTTGATTTAAAATTAATTTTTTCGTGTACCAGCTAGTGGAAATAGTAGTTATTCCGGTTTCTTTAAAAGAATAATTAAACTAAATACATAATTTCAAATCATGGACCGTACAAAGCTTGTTGATGTTGATACTGCGTCTGAGGATGAATTGCGAGAGCTTCCGGGTATTGGTCCTAAAGTGGCCCATTCTATCATTACATACAGGGAATTGCATGGTAGAATAACTCGATATGACTTGGCAACCATACCGCATCTCAGGTCATCTCCGCTATTGTGGTCCTTGCTCACGTTCAGTAAATCTGAAGGTGAGTCAATGATCGGGATAGTTGGTCAAGAAGGGGTCTATAAAGAGATGGAGAAAGATAAGGTGTTTGATCAATCTGGTGATGCAGAAGTACTTGAACCGGTCACTAATTTGGGCCAAGATGTGATAACGAGGGTGTCGGCAGCAATTGATAATGCCAACCTCAGTGGACGCCCTTCATCATATGTGAAATCATCTGATGCTAAGGTGGTAGATCATGGTGCAAGGCCTAAAGTAGCACAGCACAAGACAGAGGCGTTGTGGTATAAGGGGTCGGTGGAACAGTCTGGGCCATATGGGACAAACACACCCACACAAATGGCATTCACGCCTAAGCCTGTGCAGCACCAGGCTGCAACTCAACCTAAGGTAGAATTAGGATGGCAGCATGGATCAGTAGGCCATTCTGTTCAAAATAGGCCTGTGGCTCCGACACCTTATATGTCAGTGAACCATGGTATGCAAGCTGGCCCTCACCAAGTAATGGCTCAAATGCCCATGCCACATGGGACGTACCCCGTGCAATTTCATGCTATGTCGCATGGGGTACAGCCTGGTCAATGGCCACAAGGTGGACAACTTCAATACATGTTGGTGGGTGGGCAGGGTCAATTAATTGACTCAGTCAACCCAGTACCAATGACATACATGATGCCACCGGTTCAGTCGGGATATGTGACCTCTACACCAGTAACACCTGCACCGCAGGTGGACAGAAGCGGTGCACCATCTCGTGTTGCTTCACGGTCTGTTGCACATGCGGGGCATGGCGCAAGCGACACCGCTGCAGCAACTATTGTCCAGAGAGCTGTAGCTCCTGGCCAGCATAAGTCGAAGCTGCAATCGCTGCCTAAGGCACTAATTTATGATGGTCGGGGAAGTTGGCAAGCGTTCATGACGAAATTTGAAAAATACGCTGGCATTTTTGAGTGGGAAGACAGGGAGAAAAGAGATTACTTGTGTCTATGCTTGACAGACAAGGCAAGTGAGTATTATGCCTTGGTCATGGATAGGGAGGTAGAGCTTGGCTACCATGAGGTAGTAGACAAACTGGAAAGGAGATTTGGTTACCGCGACCTGCCGGAAACGGCAAGGGTAACATTCTGTAGTGCTAGGCAGGGGGAGGAAGAGTCAGTAGATGACTGGGCTGATAGGGTGTTGACCCTTGCGGGCAAAGCCTATAGAGATTTGCCGGAAGCATACATGCTACAAGAATCAATCTTAAGGTTCTGCATGGGTGCAAGGGAGAAGGAAGCAGGCGAACAGGTTATTAATCAAAGGCCTGTGTCTATAGAACAAGCTATAGATAAGCTCAAGTGGGCAATCCACACTCATGGGTTGATGTATGGCCGACCAAAGATGGTCAAAAAGGTAGAGTGTGAAGGACCAGTAGAGGTGTCCGAGGTTAAGGTGGCACAGCAGAACAGGCTGGTTGAGAGGGTGGTGGCTTTAGAAAAGAAAGGCGAAAGGTTAGAGGAGAAGTTGGATCTTCTGATGGGGAAGCTTGACCAGCTGTTGGCAAGGCCCATCACAAATCCTTCTATATCTCCATCTAGGCGTCAGTGTTACAACTGTAAGGAGCAAGGACATTACAAAAGGGACTGCCCTAAGCTCAGAAGTAGGTCACCGTCACCAGTGAGGAATGACCGCTGTTACCAGTGTAACGAGCTGGGTCATATGGCTAGGGAATGTCCAAATGCCACGAAAGATAGGAGCAATGATACCCCCAGAGAGGGGAAAAAAGTCTCTTTTGCCGATTTAAACGGCAAGGGGTCAGGGTAGAGGGTCCCGACCTGATCCGCTATGATAAGGGCCCACCGGTTATAATCAGGCAGATTAAATCTGACTCGATGTTCCGGGTTGAGGTGAAGTTGAATGGCCTCGTGATACAGGCGGTGGTGGACACGGCAGCTGAAGTAACATTGGTCTCGGATCGAGTGATAGCTCAGCTGTCGGCGAAAGTTCCGGTGTTGGAACAAGTGCTTATGAAAACGGCTGGGAGAGGTTTGCAGATGAATGGTTCGATAGTGGGACCAGTGACTATTCAACTGGGAGATATGGTGTTTAAAGAGAGGGTGTATGTAGCGCCTATTGAAGATTACATGCTGCTAGGGCTGGACTTTTTGAAAAAACATGGAGCTACTATTGACATAGTCGGGGCTACCATGAGCCTTAAGGGTCAGATAGTTCCCATGGCTCAAGATGGAGGGTTAGTTGAGGCAAGGGTGGCAAAGGTGAAGGTAGCTCGAACTGTTGTTATTCCGCCTAACTCGTTGGCCATGGTTAAGTGTACCTTGGGTAAGCCGATAGGCACTTTTGCAATTGAGGCTGAGTGTGGTGAACTGATAGTACCCATGTCAGTCCATATCAGTGAAGCTGGCCTTAAGCTGCCCATTGTGAACCTGTCGGATCACAATGTAAGAATGAAGCAAGGAAAGTTGGTAGGGAGGGCAGAAGAGGTGCGAGTGGTGAGACCAGTTCCAGAGGAGCTGACCTCGATAAATGTGATAAGGGAGGCTGTATGTGATAAAGTTATCACGGTGCCAGATCATCTTTTGGATCTGTATGAGCGTTCGAGTTTAAACTTGAGCGAAGGGGAGCAGGCGCAGGTGGCTGAGTTTTTGCAGGAGTTTGAGGATGTGTTCGCTATGAACGAATATGATCTAGGAAATTTCACGGCCGTCGAGCATTGTGTAGATACTGGTGATGCCAAACCCATTAGGCAGAAAATGCGGAGAACCCCCGTGGCTTTTGTTGCTGAGGAGGAGAGTCATCTTAAAAAGATGTTGGATGCGGGTGTGATCCAACCTTCAAACTCGGAGTGGTGCTCCGCACCTGTGTTGGTTCGGAAGCGCGATGGGTCGGTGAGGTGGTGTGTCGATTATAGGGGACTGAATTCAGTCACGGTGAAGGATGTATATCCTTTGCCACTGATCGAAGATTGTTTGGATATGTTGGCTGGCCAAAAATGGTTCTCGAAGCTGGATGCTAACTCTGCATACTGGCAGATCAAGATCAAAGAGTCGGACAGAAAGAAAACTGCATTCACAACCAAGTATGGGTTGTTTGAGTTCGTACGTATGGCTTTTGGTCTATGCAATGCACCCGCTACCTTTTCAAGAGTGGTAGGCTTAGTGCTGCAGGGGTTAAACTGGAATAGCGTTCTCGCTTTCTTGGACGACATCCTGGCCATGAACAAGTTGTTCGCGGAGCATATGCATACACTCCGAGAGGTATTTCTAAGGTTACGGCAATACCAGCTTAAACTGAAACCCAAGAAATGTGAACTCTTCCAGCACTCTGTGGAGTTTTTGGGTCGTATAGTGGGTCCTAAGGGTTTGGGTTTATCCCCAAATGACATTAGGGTGGTGGTAGACTGGGCCGTCCCAGTTAGTTCAAAGGATGTAGAGCGGTTTCTTGGGCTGGTGAATTACCATCGCATGTTTATACCAAACTATGCTGGAAGGTCGACGGCATTGTACGAGATTGTAAAAGACTTTCAGTGGGGGGATGATCAGAAGACCGCTTTCATTGATTTAAAAGAGGCTCTAGTATCAGCCCCAGTTCTGGGACTTCCTAACCGGAGAGATCCTTTTGTGCTTGACACCGATGCCTCTGATAAAGCGATTGGTGGAGTGCTTAACCAAATACAGGACGGGGTCTCCAGGGTTATCTGTTATGGGTCATATGCACTCACTAAGGAACAGCGGCGGTACTGTACCACTCGAAAAGAATTGCTAGCGGTAGTGAGGTTTACGCGACAGTTCCGTCATTACTTGCTGGGCAAACGTTTCTTGGTTCGCACTGACCACAGCAGTCTTACTTGGCTTTTGAACTTTAAGGAGCCACAAGGGCAGATAGCTCGGTGGATGGAGGAGTTGAGCCAATATGACATGGAAATAGCTCACCGTCCTGGCAACAAACATGCCAATGCGGACGCACTGTCAAGATTAGTACCGGAGGGGGAAGATCACTACGAGCATGGTGTACCCCTTCGAGAACTTCCTTGTAGTGGTTGCCCGAAGTGTACTCGGGCAGAGGAACAGTGGGGTAGATTTATAAGTGAGGTGGATAATGTTGTTCCTCTAGCACAGATAGCCATTCAAGTGGTCAAAAACAACGACACCCCGGGTCTAGAGAACACCGATAGAGCTGTTCCAGTCCAAGACCGGGACACCGTAGTGAAAGAACAGCAGGGTGCAGAGGATCCGGAGGTGGTTGGTGCATGGTACTGAACCTCCTGAGGGAGAACTGTTTCTCGCTAACGCAGCTTCCAAGTTTTATTGGATAAATCGCCAAAGTTTTAAGTTGGAAGCTGATCTGCTTTGGCGCTTGGATCCGAAGACAGATCTTCACCAATTACTAGTACCCAGGGAATTACGTCAAGAAATAATGATCTTGAACCATGACATTCCCATGTCAGGACATCAGGGGGAGCAACGTACAATCGAGAGGGTTAAGGCCAAATATTTTTGGCATCGTATGTCCCAGGATATTATCAAATATGTATCCAGTTGCCCTCGTTGTTCTGTAAGTAAAAAGCCTAACCGAAGGCTAAGGGCGAATTGATTCTGTTTCATTCCGGTCTTCCCATGGAAAGGGTTCACATAGATTTCCTAGGTCCATTGCCACTAACGCAAAGAGGTAATCGATATGTGATGATGGTTGTGGATCAGTTCACGAAATGGGTTGAGTGTATCCCATTGCCTTCACAGACAGCTGAAGCAACTGCGGAGGCAGTAGTAAATCAAGTGTTCTGTAGGTATGGGATACCCATGGAAATCATGACGGATAGGGGCACCAACTTTGAAAGCCTGTTGTTCACGCAAGTGTGTAAATTGTTGCACATTAATAAGACTAGGACAACAGCCTATCGACCTAGTACTAATGGTCAGGTCGAGAGGTATAACCGCACCCTCATGGATGCCGTCCGTTGCTATGTGGGCTCCCGACAAAACACGTGGGATGAAAACCTGCAGCAGATAGCGGCAGCTATGCGTTCGGCAGTGTGTAGAAGTACTGGTTTCACGGCTAACCGTATGATGTTAGGGAGGGAGGTTTATACCCCTGCGGAACTAGTTTATCCATTGCCGCCTCATGAGGCACAGCCTGTGATGGAATATGTCCAAAATCTGGAACAAAGTATGGTGTCAGCTCATGAAACTGCTCGCAAATGTCTTGGAGGGAATCAAGCTCACATGAAGCGAGATCATGATGTGAGGTTATACCGGAATACATATCGGGTGGGGACCTGGTATATGTGCTGAATGTGGCAGGAAAGAAGGGGAAGGCTAAGAAGCTGTTGCCACAATGGAATGGGCCGGGGGTAGTAGTAAAAAAATTTACTGCTTTCCTGTACCAGGTCCGACTTCGTGGAAAGAGGGTCAATGTGAATCATGACCGTTTGAAAATCTGTAAATTGAACAATGTTCCTGCATGGGCGATTCGTGAGAAGGAGAGTTGTGGTCTGGTGGATGATGGGCAAAATAAGCCCGTATACTGTTCGTGTAGGGGAATAGATGATGGCTCTTTTATGATTGCATGTGACGTATGTGAGGAGTGGTTTTCACGGACGTTGTGTAGGAGTCACGGAGGAAGAAGGTGAAGATATAGACCTGTATACATGCCCAGCATGTGGGGCATGTTAAGTCATATGATTTGACAGGAATTAACCAATTTCCGTGGTTTATACTTGCAGGGCGTCGTGCAGGATCGGGCGTGTTGATGGCCGAGATATTCTTTCGGGAGGTGGAAGAGGCGAATGACCGTGGTAGGCTATGGGTTGTCCGGGCGCGACCTTGTCATCGAGTTAGGTACAATGTTGCCATTAGACCATGAAAGAGTGGAAAGGGCGGTAGAAGGCCAGGTTAGTATGGCCAGGAAGAGAGGTAAACTCTGGTTTATTCGGGAGGTGAGGGCGTACGGCATTCACATCCTAAGCGATAAGTTCATTAGGAGGGTGTTGGTAGAACCACAGAGGCGCAGGGGAGTTCCAGGAGCGTCACTGACTGCAAAGCGGTCACGGGGTAAAGTAGATCTACCTGAGGCGGGTCTGTCGCTTGCCCGGGTTTCCTACCGCAGTGGATTTCCCTGAATTGCCATTGGGGTCGGGATCTATGGTGGTGAAGTCTGAGCCCCAGGTGGGGTGTACTCATCCCCAATCCAATATCGCTGGAATCCCATAAGTTGCCATTGTCGGAATTGGGAAGAGTTAAGGTTGAACCCGAAAAAGAGACCGATTGTCTCTGTTTCAGTGGGGTCTGAGGTTGAGTATTGCTCAGAAAGGGAGGTCATAATCATCTCGGACTCTGAAGAGATGGAAGTTGAAACGGTAGAAAAGGTCGGGTTTAGCTGGCCCGTAGTCGAGGAAAGAGAGGTCGGGTTTAGTTGGCCTGTGATTGAGGACGGAAAGGTCGGTATTCACCGGCCTGAAGTTGAGGTGGAGGGGCCCGTATGTATGGACCGGAGTGAGAGACGGTCTAGGCGTACGGAGGAGGAAGGGTGTTTGGAGGCCAGGGATAGGTCACGGTCCAGACATGATGAAGGGAGGGGAGAGAAGAGGGTCCGAATATGTCCGTTGTGCGGACTAAATACAGGGTCGGTAAGGCTTCATGTGATGTCAAGGCATCTTCCGCCTGTGTTTGGGCAGGAAGCTTGGGAGGACCCGAGATTGGATCGCGTTAGGTTCAGGGGTGTTATTTGTCTTATCGGTGGTCTGGGCCTCCAGAGCATTGATGAGGCTATGCTATTGTGCATAGGGTGAAGTTGGCGATCCCAGAAAGGTCTTGGCTGTATGACGGAGATCAGGCTTGGCTAGAAAGGGTGTGTCGTAGATTTCTATGGAGCATACCATCTGTGTTCCATGTGGCACGTGTGAACTCACGAGCACTTCTTTTTCATTGGAGGGTAATGGCTGCACTGCTAAAATTGTGCGGACCAGAATTCAGAGATAATTTTGTTGCTCAAAAGTTTAGTCGGCGTAAAGTGGTCCCGGCGACTGAGTCGGCACAGGCTGCTGAGCTGACACAAAGACCAGGGCCATCGTCTACAGTATCAATGGACGTCAGGCGACTGGATCGACACAGGGCGCTGAGTCGATACAGGAGCTCGAACCCGTACACGAAGTGTTCGGGTAACTGGGTCAGCTCAGAAAACGGAGTTGGCACAGAGACCCAGATCAAGTTGCAAGTGTGGGGATAGATAATGAGTCGGTACATAAACTACATAAACCCGGGCCAGTCCAGTTACTGTTATCAGAAACTAGGGTGACAGAGTCGAATTCGAATGTTGGATTGACTGGGGTAACGAGCGGTGTTATGGGAGGTGCACAGGATGTGTCGGAGTCCCAAGTGGCAGGGTCAGTGACGGAGAGAGGGAGTGTTGAGTATGGGGAACTTGAGGACGCTCCTGTGGTCCTTGAGTGGGGTGTTTGCAAGGAATGTGGAACTCACCGCTTTCGATAGCATTTTCATCTTGACCGAAGTTGCAAAGTGACTCGGTCTGGTTCCCTTGAGGCGTTGGTGGGACACTCCATAGGGCCTATGCCTGAAGTGCGGGTGAGGGTTACTGGGGGGATTGCAAATTACTGCGATCCACCCAGTTTACCCTAGAGAATACCCTTGTGTCACCGGCTTCGGGTCGGCTGTTGGGGTGCACCAAAGGCATCTCGTGGGAACGTTGAGGAGCTTGTGAAGCTGGTTGAGAGAGAGTTACGAATGGACGGGGTGATCGCTTTGGGGGAAATTGGTTTGGACCAGAAGCGGCCTGAGCGTGAGTGGGGCGAGCAGGAGATGATGTTTGTGAAGCTGTTAGAGCTGGCCTGCCCCTAGGCGACCAGTTATCCTTCATATTCGGGGACCGAGACACTTACTCTTGTGGGGTGAGTGCTCTCGCTCTCCGTCTTATATGGGGAGAACGTCAGTCCAACACAAAAAATACATCTCCACTGCTTTGCGGGCACTCTTGACCAGTGCTAGGTTGGTCCGCCGCTTTCCCTCGATGCTATTTCAGCATTTCGGGTCTGCTTGCACGCTTCGATGAGGTGCAGAAGTCTGCCGTTCGAGGATTTCCGGCGGATAGGCTGCTGGTGGAAACTGATTCCCTTACTTGCGTGTCCGTGTTCGTGAAAACTAACACTCCGGCATACGTGGGAGAGGTGGGCGATGGCGGTGGCTCGGATAAGGCGGGTGACCCTTGAGGAGGTTCTGCGGACAACTGCTGAGAACGGCAGGCGTTTGTATAACCTCTAAAAGGGTCGGGCGTTGGCGAGAAGAAGTGTGTGCGCATGGGGTTAGGGTCTTGGTGTGTTTGTAGGCAGATCCCAATGTTGGGGTCTAGGAGTGCGCGCATGGGGGTTAGGGTCTTCTGATCACAAAATGTGGTCAAGGATGTTGCTGGTAGATCCGAATATAGGGTCTAAGAGTGTGTTGTGGTGGATACGGATCCGAATGTTGGGTCTAAGAGTGTGTTGTGGTGGATACAGATCCGAATGTTGGGTCTAAGAGTGTGTTGTGGTGTATACAGATACCGAATGTTGGGTCTAAAAGAGTGTTGTGGTTGATACGGATCCAACTGTTCGGTCCTGGAGTAGTCGCATGTCTTGGCAAGGTCAGAGGAGGACTATAAAATGGGGAGGAATGTTGGTGAAATGGCCAAACCGTTACCAGACCGTTCCGACCGCTGGCCATGTCTGACGAAAAGAACGCCGGGACCCAGTGTGTGTATCCTGCTGAAGACTGAAGAAGTTTGTGTTAATCGTTACTGTTACTTTTTATCTGTAAATATCTTATCTACGCACCACTCCTAGATGTCATCCACATCGACTGATGTGGAAAGGTAATCTTGGGTTACCATTATTTCACCACAACAGCATCGGTTTTCTACCGAAATACGCATGCAATAGAAAAATCAATGTACACGCATTCATGTTTACACTAAACTGGTTCGATTAATACCAAAGAACACGCTGTACGAGTCGTAATAATAGAAAAACTTGTCCTGAAAAATATTTGGTATTTTCGTGTAAACAATCTCCCGCTTAGAAGTAGGGTCATGCGAAATTTTCATATATTGACTATTGCGATGGCGATTTCTACCTGATGCAGATATATCCCAATAAAAGGCACTGATATAAATCGAAGTATATGCAAAATAACGAATGAAAGACACTAAATACCAGCTAAAATCACTCTATGAAATCCAAGATGGCGGCGCCCGTGAAACCAAGCGAATACGTCACGAGTCACGCGCCAAAAGCGTCCAGTTTCATTGGTCGAAAGTTGGATCAAACTTGGAACAAATGGAACCGTATCAGCCAATCAAGATGGAGCGTTGTTCCATGTTTTGGGGAGAAGATCACTCCGTCCCCTGCGCAAGGATGACACGCAAATTCGTGAAGCGTTCCATATTTTTTACACAAGGGCCCGTATCCAAAACCCCATTCTTTTCACTTTAGAACAATCAATATACCTAGAATCAATAAAAATACATCCGGCGCTTGAATATTTACATGTTACCTACCGCTGGTAATGATGTCGTTGAGAAAATTAGCCTTGTTCTGAGAAAACTAGGCTTAATGCGTGTGCGTAAAGTGTCGTCCCAGATTAGCCTGTGCAGCCCACGCAGGCTAATCAGGGACGACACTTTCCGCCTAAACTTGATTTTCGGTAAGGATGGACTTCCTTGAAACTAAAAATACCATAAAAGCGGAAAGTGTCGTCCCTCTGCACAGGCTTATCTGGGACGACACTTTACGCACATGCATTATGCCCAGTTTTCTCAGAACACGACTCAAATGTTCTACATGAAGATCGAGTGATGCAGATATAGGAGCTTCATTCCATGTTTGACTCAAAATTAAGGCAATTCCTGACAATTTCTGTTTGAAGAATATTACGGATTCTTAAACGTAGGTGTAAGAATTGTTTGGTGAATACGAGCCCAGGTCGGAAGGTCGCGAACGCTCACGCGCATGCACACAGACGGTCTGGCCAACGCAATAGCCGTGCGAACGCGCACTTTGCGCACACGCAGGGCGCACCAGTGTTGGAGAGCGGCCAGCGTTTTGTCTTATGCGACATAATTAACAACAAAACAATAACAACCGAAACAACAACAATCGATGCAACAACTACAACGCGTAGTGTATACTACAACAGAAGAACGGCACGCGGACAACGCGGACACGAACGGACAACGCGGACAACGCGGAGCTGGGTGCCTAGCGTGCTACCGAGGCTATGTATTGACACATTATTGCTATCCTGAATTAACAGGACTTCAGAAATAAGTCTATAGACTCATGAATGTTCCACTGCACGGAAATCTTTAGTAAAAGGCGAAAGATTTTTTCGTGACTGTAGTGAAACCAGAGTTAAACAGTGAACGCCCGTGCAATGGTTGATGTACTGAACGTGCATATCAGCTCACAGGTTACGCTCTGTAGTATTCCGCTGAACAAATCGCCAATCACGAGAGTTCCTATTAATAGCGAAGCTATTGTAAACGTACAGTTATTGGGCGGAAAACACTATTAATAGTAAACGCACAGCTTTGTAAACGCACAGCTATTGGTCGGAAAACACAATAGGTCGTAGTTAAAAATAGACTGGTAACATTAGTACAGTGCGCCGGAATGTATGATATTTACCATTCACAGCTGCGCTCTTCTGTTCCGTTGCACTCGATTGGAACGATGTCGGCACCTCAATCGCGTATCCCATTACGCTGCGACCGTAGAAAGCGAATATACACTGCCGGGCGAAATACCTCTAGGTATGTATCTGGAGCGGAGCACACGCAGACGGGCATTTTAGTGCGCCTTTGAACCTGCAAAAGTGCGCTTTAGATTACACCACATATATAGAGCATTATCGTTACCTACTTTTTCGTACTGCTTCGGCAGTACATATACTAAAATTGGAACGATACAGAGAAGATTAGCATGGCCCCTGCGCAAGGATGACACGCAAATTCGTGAAGCGTTCCATATTTTTTTTACACAAGGGCCCGTATCCAAAACCCCATTCTTTTCACTTTAGAACAATCAATATACCTAGAATCAATAAAAATACATCCGGCGCTTGAATATTTACATGTTACCTACCGCTGGTAATGATGTCGTTGAGAAAATTAGCCTTGTTCTGAGAAAACTAGGCTTAATGCGTGTGCGTAAAGTGTCGTCCCAGATTAGCCTGTGCAGCCCACGCAGGCTAATCAGGGACGACACTTTCCGCCTAAACTTGATTTTCGGTAAGGATGGACTTCCTTGAAACTAAAAATACCATAAAAGCGGAAAGTGTCGTCCCTCTGCACAGGCTTATCTGGGACGACACTTTACGCACATGCATTATGCCCAGTTTTCTCAGAACACACGACTCAAATGTTCTACATGAAGATCGAGTGATGCAGATATAGGAGCTTCATTCCATGTTTGACTCAAAATTAAGGCAATTCCTGACAATTTCTGTTTGAAGAATATTACGGATTCTTAAACGTAGGTGTAAGAATTGTTTGGTGAATACGAGCCCAGGTCGGACGGTCGCGAACGCTCACGCGCATGCACACAGACGGTCTGCCCAACGCAATAGCCTGTGCGACGCGATCTTTGCGCACACGCAGGGCGCACCAGTGTTGGAGAGCGGCCAGCGTTTTGTCTTATGCGACATAATTAACAACAAAAACAATAACAACCGAAACAGCAACAATCGATGCAACAACTACAACGCGTAGTGTTACTACAACAGAAGAACGGGCAACGCGGACAACGCGGACAACGCGGACAACGCGGACAACGCGGAGCTGGGTGCCTAGCTGCTACCGAGGCTTATGTATTGACACATTATTGCATATCCTGAATTAACAGGACTTCAGAAATAAGTCTATAGACTCATTGAATGTTCCACTGCACGGAAATCTTTAGTAAAAGGCGAAAGATTTTTTCGTGACTGTAGTGAAACCAGAGTTAAACAGTGAACGCCCGTGCAATGGTTGATGTACTGAACGTGCATATCAGCTCACAGGTTACGCTCTGTAGTATTCCGCTGAACAAATCGCCAATCACGAGAGTTCCTATTAATAGCGAAGCTATTGTAAACGTACAGTTATTGGGCGGAAAACACTATTAATAGTAAACGCACAGCTTTGTAAACGCACAGCTATTGGTCGGAAAACACAATAGGTCGTAGTTAAAAATAGACTGGTAACATTAGTACAGTGCGCCGGAATGTATGATATTTACCATTCACAGCTGCGCTCTTCTGTTCCGTTGCACTCGATTGGAACGATGTCGGCACCTCAATCGCGTATCCCATTACGCTGCGACCGTAGAAAGCGAATATACACTGCCGGGCGAAATACCTCTAGGTATGTATCTGGAGCGGAGCACACGCAGACGGGCATTTTAGTGCGCCTTTGAACCTGCAAAAGTGCGCTTTAGATTACACCACATATATAGAGCATTATCGTTACCTACTTTTTCGTACTGCTTCGGCAGTACATATACTAAAATTGGAACGATACAGAGAAGATTAGCATGGCCCCTGCGCAAGGATGACACGCAAATTCGTGAAGCGTTCCATATTTTTTACACAAGGGCCCGTATCCAAAACCCCATTCTTTTCACTTTAGAACAATCAATATACCTAGAATCAATAAAAATACATCCGGCGCTTGAATATTTACATGTTACCTACCGCTGGTAATGATGTCGTTGAGAAAATTAGCCTTGTTCTGAGAAAACTAGGCTTAATGCGTGTGCGTAAAGTGTCGTCCCAGATTAGCCTGTGCAGCCCACGCAGGCTAATCAGGGACGACACTTTCCGCCTAAACTTGATTTTCGGTAAGGATGGACTTCCTTGAAACTAAAAATACCATAAAAGCGGAAAGTGTCGTCCCTCTGCACATGCTTATCTGGGACGACACTTTACGCACATGCATTATGCCCAGGTTTTCTCAGAACACGACTCAATGTTCTACATGAAGATCGAGTGATGCAGATATAGGAGCTTCATTCCATGTTTGACTCAAAATTAAGGCAATTCCTGACAATTTCTGTTTGAAGAATATTACGGATTCTTAAACGTAGTGTAGAATTGTTTTGTGAATACGAGCCCAGGTCGGACGGTCGCGAACGCTCACGCGCATGCACACAGACGGTCTGCCCAACGCAATAGCCTGTGCGACGCGCACTTTGCGCACACGCAGGGCGCACCAGTGTTGGAGAGCGGCCAGCGTTTTGTCTTATGCGACATAATTAACAACAAAAACAATAACAACCGAAACAAGCAACAATCGATGCAAACAACTACAACGCGTAGGTTACTACAACAGAAGAACGGCAACGCGGACAACGCGGACAACGCGGACAACGCGGACAACGCGGAGCTGGTGTGCCTAGCTGCTACCGAGGCTTATGTATTGACACATTATTGCATATCCTGAATTAACAGGACTTCAGAAATAAGTCTATAGACTCATTTGAATGTTCCACTGCACCGGAAATCTTTAGTAAAAGGCGAAAGATTTTTTCGTGACTGTAGTGAAACCAGAGTTAAACAGTGAACGCCCGTGCAATGGTTGATGTACATGAACGTGCATATCAGCTCACAGGTTACGCTCTGTAGTATTCCGCTGAACAAATCGCCAATCACGAGAGTCCTATTAATAGCGAAGCTATTGTAAACGTACAGTTATTGGGCGGAAACACTATTAATAGTAAACGCACAGCTTTGTAAAACGCACAGCTATTGGTCGGAAAACACAATAGGTCGTAGTTAAAAATAGACTGGTAACATTAGTACAGTGCGCCGGAATGTATGATATTTACCATTCACAGCTGCGCCTCTTCTGTTCCGTGCACTCGATTGGAACGATGTCGGCACCTCAATTCGCGTATCCCATTACGCTGCGACCGTAGAAAGCGAATATACACTGCCGGGCGAAATACCTCTAGGTATGTATCTGGAGCGGAGCAACACGCAGACGGGCATTTTAGTGCGCCTTTGAAACCTGCAAAAGTGCGCTTTAGATTACACCACATATATAGAGCATTATCGTTACCTACTTTTTCGTACTGCTTCGGCAGTACATATACTAAAATTGGGAACGATACAGAGAAGATTAGCATGGCCCCTGCGCAAGGATGACACGCAAATTCGTGGAAGCGTTCCATATTTTTTTTACACAAGGGGCCCGTATCCAAAACCCCATTCTTTTCACTTTAGAACATCAATATACCTAGAATCAATAAAAATACATCCGGTGCGCTTGAATATTTACATGTTACCTACCGCTGGTAATGATGTCGTTGAGAAAATTAGCCTTGTTCTGAGAAAACTAGGCTTAAATCGTGTGCGTAAAGTGTCGTCCCAGATTAGCCTGTGCAGCCCACGCAGCTAATCAGGGACGACACTTTCCGCCTAAACTTGATTTTCGGTAAGGATGGACTTCCTTGAAACTAAAAATACCATAAAAGCGGAAAGTGTCGTCCCTCTGCACAGGCTTATCTGGACGACACTTTACGCACATGCATTTATGCCCAGTTTTCTCAGAACACGACTCAAATGTTCTACATGAAGATCGAGTGATGCAGATATAGGAGCTTCATTCCATGTTTTGACTCAAAATTAAGGCAATTCCTGACAATTTCTGTTTGAAGAATATTACGGATTCTTAAACGTAGGTGTAAGAATTGTTTGGTGAATACGAGCCCAGGTCGGACGGTCGCGAACGCTCACGCGCATGCACACAGACGGTCTCTGCCCAACGCAATAGCCTGTGCGCGCGCACTTTGCGCACACGCAGGGCGCACCAGTGTTGGAGAGCGGCCAGCGTTTTGTCTTATGCGACATAATTAACAACAAAAACAATAACAACCGAAACAACAACAATCGATGCAACAACTACAACGCGTAGTGTTACTACAACAGAAGAACGGGCAACGCGGACACGCGGACAACGCGGACAACGCGGACAAACGCGGAGCTGGGTGCCTAGCTGCTACCGAGCTTATGTATTGACACATTATTGCATATCCTGAATTAACAGGACTTCAGAAATAAGTCTATAGACTCATTGAATGTTCCACTGCACGGAAATCTTTAGTAAAAGGCGAAAGATTTTTTCGTGACTGTAGTGAAACCAGAGTTAAACAGTGAACGCCCGTGCAATGGTTGATGTACTGAAACGTGCATATCAGCTCACAGGTTACGCTCTGTAGTATTCCCGCTGAACAAATCGCCAATCACGAGAGTTCCTATTAATAGCGAAGCTATTGTAAACGTACAGTTAATTGGGCGGAAAACACTATTATAGTAAACGCACAGCTTTGTAAACGCACAGCTATTGGTCGGAAAACACAATAGGTCGTAGTTAAAAATAGACTGGTAACATTAGTACAGGTGCGCCGGAATGTATGATATTTACCATTCACCAGCTGCGCTCTTCTGTTCCGTTGCACTCGATTGGAACGATGTCGGCACCCTCAATCGCGTATCCCATTACGCTGCGACCGTAGAAAGCGAATATACACTGCCGTGGCGAAATACATCTAGGTATGTATCTGGAGCGGAGACACACGCAGACGGGCATTTTAGTGCGCCTTTGAACCTGCAAAAGTGCGCTTTAGATTACACCACATATATAGAGCATTATCGTTACCTACTTTTTCGTACTGCTTCGGCAGTACATATACTAAAATTGGAACGATACAGAGAAGATTAGCATGGCCCCTGCGCAAGGATGACACGCAATTCGTGAAGCGTTCCATATTTTTTTTACACAAGGGCCCGTATCCAAAACCCCATTCTTTTCACTTTAGAACATCAATATACCTAGAATCAATAAAAATACATCCGGCGCTTGAATAATTTACATGTTACCTACCGCTGGTAATGATGTCGTTGAGAAAATTAGCCTTGTTCTGAGAAAACTAGGCTTAATGCGGTGTGCGTAAAGTGTCGTCCCAGATTAGCCTGTGCAGCCCACGCAGGCTAATCAGGGACGACACTTTCCGCCTAAACTTGATTTTCGGTAAGGATGGACTTCCTTGAAACTAAAAATACCATAAAAGCGGAAAGTGTCGTCCCTCTGCACAGGCTTATCTGGGACGACACTTTACGCACATGCATTATGCCCAGTTTTCTCAGAACACGACTCAAATGTCTACATGAAGATCGAGTGATGCAGATATAGGAGCTTCATTCCATGTTTGACTCAAATTAAGGCAATTCCTGACAATTTCTGTTTGAAGAATATTACGGATTCTTAAACGTAGGTGTAAGAATTGTTTGGTGAATACGAGCCCAGGTCGGACGGTCGCGAACGCTCACGCGCATGCACACAGACGGTCTGCCCAACGCAATAGCCTGTGCGACGCGCACTTTGCGCACACGCAGGGCGCACCAGTGTTGGAGA
Organism: Dreissena polymorpha; assembly: GCF_020536995.1. NCBI lineage: Eukaryota > Metazoa > Mollusca > Bivalvia > Myida > Dreissenidae > Dreissena > Dreissena polymorpha. The sequence continues at coordinate 59,061,559 of NC_068361.1, forward strand.
GCGGCCAGCGTTTTGTCTTATGCGACATAATTAACAACAAAAACAATAACAACCGAAACAACAACAATCGATGCAACAACTACAACGCGTAGTGTTACTACAACAGAAGAACGGGCAACGCGGACAACGCGGACAACGCGGACAACGCGGACAACGCGGACAACGCGGAGCTGGGTGCCTAGCTGCTACCGAGGCTTATGTATTGACACATTATTGCATATCCTGAATTAACAGGACTTCAGAAATAAGTCTATAGACTCATTGAATGTTCCACTGCACGGAAATCTTTAGTAAAAGGCGAAAGATTTTTTCGTGACTGTAGTGAAACCAGAGTTAAACAGTGAACGCCCGTGCAATGGTTGATGTACTGAACGTGCATATCAGCTCACAGGTTACGCTCTGTAGTATTCCGCTGAACAAATCGCCAATCACGAGAGTTCCTATTAATAGCGAAGCTATTGTAAACGTACAGTTATTGGGCGGAAACACTATTAATAGTAAACGCACAGCTTTGTAAACGCACAGCTATTGGTCGGAAAACACAATAGGTCGTAGTTAAAAAATAGACTGGTAAATTAGTACAGTGCGCCGGAATGTATGATATTTACCATTCACAGCTGCGCTCTTCTGTTCCGTTGCACTCGATTGGAACGATGTCGGCACCTCAATCGCGTATCCCATTACGCTGCGACCGTAGAAAGCGAATATACACTGCCGGGCGAAATACCTCTAGGTATGTATCTGGAGCGGAGCACACGCAGACGGGCATTTTAGTGCGCCTTTGAACCTGCAAAAGTTGCGCTTTAGATTACACCACATATATAGAGCATTATCGTTACCTACTTTTTCGTACTTGCTTCGGCAGTACATATACTAAAATTGGAACGATACAGAGAAGATTAGCATGGCCCCTGCGCAAGGATGCCACGCAAATTCGTGAAGCGTTCCATATTTTTTTACACAAGGGCCCGTATCCAAAACCCCATTCTTTTCACTTAGAACAATCAATATACCTAGAATCAATAAAAATACATCCGGCGCTTGAATATTTACATGTTACCTACCGCTGGTAATGATGTCGTTGAGAAATTAGCCTTGTTCTGAGAAAACTAGGCTTAATGCGTGTGCGTAAAGTGTCCGTCCCAGATTAGCCTGTGCAGCCCACGCAGCTAATCAGGGACGACACTTTCGCCTAAACTTGATTTTCGGTAAGGATGGACTTCCTTGAAACTAAAAATACCATAAAAGCGGAAAGTGTCGTCCCTCTGCACAGGCTTATCTGGGACGACACTTTACGCACATGCATTATGCCCAGTGTTTTCTCAGAACACGACTCAAATGTTCTACATGAAGATCGAGTGATGCAGATATAGGAGCTTCATTCCATGTTTGACTCAAAATTAAAGGCAATTCCTGACAATTTCTGTTTGAAGAATATTACGGATCTTAACGTAGGTGTAAGAATTGTTTGGTGAATACGAGCCCAGGTCGGAACGGTCCGGAACGCTCACGCGCATGCACACAGACGTCTGCCCAACGCAATAGCCTGTGCGACGCGCACTTTGCGCACACGCAGGGCGCACCAGTGTTTGGAGAGCGGCCAGCGTTTTGTCTTATGCGACATAATTAACACAAAAACAATAACAACCGAAACAACAACAATCGATGCAACAACTACAACGCGTAGTGTTACTACAACAGAAGAACGGCAACGCGGACACCGCGGACAACGCGGACAACGCGACAACGCGGAGCTGGGTGCCTAGCTGCTACCGAGGCTTATGTATTGACACATATTTGCATATCCTGATTACAGGACTTCAGAAATAATTCTATAGACTCATTGAATTGTTCCACTGCACGGAAATCTTTAGTAAAGGCGAAATTTTTTTTTCTTTCATAAAACTTATTACATGACGTACCCCTGGGGTGTAGATTGCCCCAGGTACCCGCTAAAAGAACTAAATGTGAAATAACAAATGAATGGTGACTTATTATAATATTTAACAAGATTAACAAAGTTATAAGAAACAAATTATGTTTTTCACAATTTACAAACAGTCTTTTGCACGTCTGCACGTTTAATTAATATTCCAGTCTTTGTTCACGTCTGCACGATTATATGATTTTATTGTAAAATTTATATGATGTTATTGTAAAACAGAACACAATGATAGCTTTTAACAAATAAAAGTCACCATCTTAAATTTAAGCGGGTCTTTATTAGTATTATGTATTGAGTTTATATCCTTGATTATAAATCGAGTAATGTATCCACACTTCCTTAATAATTGTAAAGAATAACGAAAAGAAACATATAAGGTTGTACATTTAAATGAAAAACTATAATGAAATAAAATGTGGTTCCCAGCGAACCACCTCAGGTCATGTACGGGCACTTCCTGTGATGGTCTGCCAGGATCATGATATATAGTCTACAGCTGCCCTGGATGATGGAGTTGAGGCACGTGACAGCCTTCGGTACAACTACTCAACCGCCTCAACCCCACCATCCAGATAAGCCTGAACAAGTGTGAAAAAGCATGTATAATATGAAATATTTTTTTGAAATGAAACTCAATACGCAAGAAAGGTTAGTACAGTGTTCCTATGGCCTACATGAATGTAAATGAGGCAATGGTATAGCGTATATACATAGTGATGAAACATGAGTGATAATGAAATTCAATGAATGAAATGAGATGAGCCCATGACCGGGTTACACAGTATATGATATATGATTGAAATGATTCATAGGAACATTGATGATAACAGTGATGATACATATATAAATACATCAATACAAAAACTCATCACCCAAATGACACAAAACACTGTATCACTTTGTTGTTCTCTCTCTCTGATCCAGGATGACAACCCGAGTAACAGCCACTAACGGCCCCGCAGCTGCCATCCTGAAATCAGAGAGAAAACACAAAACAGCAGAGAGAAACTTAATACACATATTTCAATCATAACACTAAATGTTAGCATAATTGCAGGATTCAAGTCTAATCTAAACTCAACTTTTTTATTTGCATTAACGTCACAATAATTACCCCATATTAATTCAATTTCTCAGATGAAAATCTTTCAAAATCTAATAAAATGCGATATTTAATCTATAAATAAGTTTTGCAAATAAGATCAAATGGACTAAACAGTTTTTTGTCAATTTTACACATCATTTCTGGTTCCTCCAAATTATTTGTCCTTGACTCCGACAGCAGAATAAGAAAAACATAATTAATTCCTTATCATATGAATTATCAACATTAGATAATGAAATTGTTTGAGAGACAGTTTATGATTGTCCTGCAGTTAATACATGCATTAAGAATAACTACGACTTTATTTATAGACGTAGAAATATAACACTCAACAAATAAATGATCGATAGTTTCTGGTTTCGAACAAATGTGCATTTACTAGATCTTATCATATTTCTCGAAAAAAGATATTGGTGGTTAAAAGAGCATTATGAACAATGGAAAAACATGTGTTCCTACACTCAGGATCTACTGCACTTGAAAAGACATTTTTAAAAACTATTATTAAAATCTACAGATTTACAATCCCTTACACATTTTGGTTCAATATCATATTTTCAATAAATTAATTATAAATCTCTTTAACAGTCCAGAGAGAATTCACATTTGATTTACAGTTTTCCACAAAATCTGTAATACACTTAAACATTTAACATAAAAGGGGGAATAATTTCACTATGAGGAATATTATTAGATGCATTGAAGGATTATATTCTTCAATTGCAAACCTGTCCAATAAACAGCAAATTCTACCCAAAGGAGTATTGTAGTTATTAATTATTTAAAAATATGACATAGATAGAATGAATGGATTTTTAATTCTAAATTTGGAACATTAAGTCCACCTTTAACATGTGTGTATACAATGTTTTTGCGGGATATAGGCTCTAATTTCTGCCCCATATTAGTTGAAAGCAACGTTTTTGAAACATGTTTATATAATGACTAGGTACAATTTGAGCTTGTATAAAATATATAAGTTTTCAAAATACAAATGTTGTTCAAAATCGAACTTTTACCCTTATACGATTTACCACGAGATTTCCATAAATTAAGAATTCTTTCAAAATTAGATAATAAATCATGAAATAAATCATCATCTGTTAAATCATAACCAAACCTGTAAACCTAATAACTTGCAATTTTTCCCCAAGAAATGCCGAAAGGATGATCAGACTGACTTCCCTTTCCCAATAAAACATTCCACAGCTTTTCTTATAATTTACCCTTGACCCCCGATACCTTTTCAAAGTCTGACACATGTTTAAAAAATAAGGAAATTGACTTTTCATCTGATAGACAGGTGGTATTGTCATCAGCATAAAGGGACATTTTCACATGAAACTTTCCACCAGGAGTTTTGATACCATTTATATGTGGGTCATCTTGAATAACCTTAGCAAAGGGCTCTAAACATAAAACATAAAGGAGAGGTGATAAAGAACAGCCCTGACGGACTGATCTTGTCAATGCAAATGGCTCAGAAATATGTCCATTTACAATGACAGATGACCTTATGTCTTGATACAAGACCTTAATCCAATGTATAAAAGAGTCATTAAAGCCAAATGATTGAAGAGTGCTAAACAGAAAAGGCCATGACACACGGTCGAAGGCCTTCTCCTGGTCCAAGCAGATAAAACAAGCTGTTAAGTTTTTCTGCTCGACATAACTTATTATATTACGAAGTAAATGAATATTATCAAAAATAGTCCTCCCAGGTATTGAACATGTTTGAGTTATTCCAATAATAGAGGGCAAAACCTTTCCTAATCGTGAGGCCAAACCTTTGACAAAATCTTCCTATCAATATTCAAAAGTGAAATTGGTCTATAATTTTTAACAGATGTTTTATTACTGTTATCTTTGCAAAGTAATGTTATATAAGATAATTTTTGTGATTCTGACATATGGCCAGATTCAAAACAAGTATTAAATAAATGCAATAAAATATCACCAAACAGATGAAAGAATTTAACATATATCAAAGAAGTAAGTCCATCACTTCCTGGAGACTTAGTATGATCCATTTCCTTTAATGTAGAGAAAATCTCATCCAGAGTAAGAGGTTGGCTTAACAAAGCATTATCATCATTGGAAATTTTAGGTAGGTTATTTAAAAACTTAGAGTTTAAAGAAGGGTCAACAGGTTCATCAGTATACAAATTTTCATAAAATGAATGAAAAGTTTTTAAAATATCATGTGATGATTTCTTGTCCATACCATCATCTATTATATGAGTTATAGTTTTATTAATACCATTTTGAAATTCTTTATCATGAAAATAATTTGAAGCATTTTCATTGCTATTCAGCATATTAATTTTGCTTCTTATGTAGGAACCATCATATATTTTATTTTGTAAATTTTCAAGTTGATTTTTGATATTAATTTTTTCTTCAATATCTTGTGAATTATGGTAAGTTTTAATTAATAGTTTTATTTCTTTGTATGCATTAGATTTCTTTGATTTAGAGTAATCAATACAAAATTCTTTTATTTTATTTTTAATTCCATCCCACCAATCTAAAGTAATATCTTCCGTTCTACTTATTATTTTAAAATAAAACTCAAAGGCTGAAATAAATTCATCATCATTTAAAATTGAATTATTTAATTTCCAATAGGAATTTCCAATAGAAATGGTTTCATTAGAGTTGTTTAAATTAATAATTACATTTACAAAATCATGGTCTGAATAAATGCAAGGTTTAATGGAAGACTCAATACAATTACCAATTAATAAATTCGACACATAAATCCTATCTAGTCTACAACTTATTAATTCTTTTTTAATAGATATTCTACTCCATGTTGTAGTGGTTTGTTTAGGATACAAATGTCTAAAGACATCTTTTAATTTATATTTATCAATTATATGTTTGAAAACAGCACAGCCAATAGGAAGTCTATCAGTATCTCCCCCTGATTTATCTAACTTAGGATTCAGAACAAAATTGAAATCTCCAATAACAACTAGATGATAAGAACTAACCAAATATTTCTTAATGGAGGAAAAATAATTATTTCTATCTCCAGGGGCATTTGGAGCATAAATATTACATACCCTGAAATTGTGTTTACAAACTCAACATCTGCATATATAAAACGACCATCATAATCCGTTTGAAAACTATGGCAAATAATATTTTTATCAGTAATAATAGTACATACACCACATGACTTATTTCCATTTGAAAAACTCCAATATATTTATAATCTTTGGAGATAAAATTTTCTACATATTTGGCTTTGGAGTAAATGTCTATATGTGTTTCCTGTATACATAAAATGGCAGGCTTATTTTGCAAAATGTAATCTTTAATATACTGCTGTTTTTTTCTGGATCTAAATCCATTTATGTTAATGCTATGTATTATTAAAGACATTCTTGTAAGTTTTGAAATAATCTTAAAATAATTACTTGCACAATGAACGACACCAACGTTTTAAAAACGTTAGTTATTTTTAGAACACCATCCATTACACCTAAACATACAGGACAGACATTACATGAGCTAGAAATAATCGAGGAAAGTGCATGTACAATTAAAGATGGCTGCGCCCACAAAATAAACGTTATCGGGCATTTAATTCTATTGGAGCAGTGAAAATAAAGCAGACGAAATATATATACAGAGACTAGGCTAACGATTTTGTAAACGCTGTTGTAATGAGTGTACTATGTACCTAAGCAATGTTGGAAATAGATAAATGCGCTCACATTTACCACGAGGATATTGAAAAAGGATTAAAGGTGTACTGTTGATGAATAGAGTGTTTAGAAAGGTGTTTTATTAAGATATAAATTGAGTACATATAACAATGAATAGCGTATACACACACTAGCATATGAACGTAATTATACGCTCACACATAATAAGAAATGCATTTGTTATATGAGATTTTAAAGTTATAGTTTTTGTTATTGTACATATATACATACTATTATTTACATAGATTTTATTTATGCATATGCTATATACTAAATAAATAATGTGAAAACATGACATTTTAAATATGCCAATATATCGGTCACACAGATTTTCTATGTGATCGGTATATATGCCAACATTATATTGTAATACATAAAATATAATGATAAAATATATACAAGTGAACTATTTACACAAGGTATTGATATACATTGATTTTTAACAGTAAAGGGTAATTAAAAAAAAGGATTTTTAAAGATGTAAGTTGATTTTTGATAAAGGTAATCTATTATTTGAAATGGAATTGTGTTTATGTTTGTTCTTACACATTTAATCAACAGGGTCATGTTCAGATCTTGCGAATCTAAATCAATTACTAATGTATGTTCTTCGAGATCATGAACTTCTAACACCGTAAATCTGTTTTGGGGTAAGGGAGACAATTCTTCACTACTGTTAGTATTTTCTTTATCACATACTCTTTTTGATCCTGTGATCAAACCCTTTCGACCCCTCTTTTCTCCCCTCACCTCTAAATCTTGTGCGTCCATGTTTTCCTCCTCTTTCTCTGTTTGTGTCACCTCTTCTGCTGATATCTGTTTCTTTTGACCGCTTGATTTCTTTTTTCTTGCTAACAACGACCTGGAAATCGTCCTTCTGTGTTGATGATTGTTCAACCGTCACTTCCGGCCTTTCTGCAACTGTCTCCTTGACATTTGATGATGGTGCCTTTTGTGCCACATCAGGTGCCTTTTGTGCCACATCCTTTACAACTTTTGTCCCTGAAACACTCTCCTGGTTGTGCTTAAATATTGCATTAATATTTTGTGGGCATGTATTGCGTACATGTCCCACCTCTTGACAATAGAGACACAAAGGTTGCCTTCCCCGCATGGTAATAAGGGCTCTTGAGCCACATTCGAATGCTAGTATGTGTGGTATAGCCTCTGTCATATTTGAATCACACTCAAGTGTGACTATCCTCACTCCAGATCTTGTGACAAAGTCACCAACCTTCAAAGTGTCATGTTCTACAGAAACCACTTGCCCAAACCCTTTAAACATATCTGCAATTGCCAAATCGCTAATAAATGCTGGTAGCCAGTGCACTCTGCACGTGACCAGTTGTTTTCCATATTTGAAAAAACGGTACTGAACCCCGCTATGAGTAACAGATGATTGCATTGATACTCTAGATAAAAAAGAGCGGCACTTATCTGAGTTTGCGAAGGTGACGTCATACTCTGCCGATCCCGGAGGTCCCGAGGCTAACCACTCCACGTCAGTATCTTCCACTCCATTTTTCGTCAGAATATTTACTACGCCCATCATACTGCATCCTCTTTTTTTAACTTACTGTTGTCGTTCCCTAGCACTGTCTACTAAAGCACTTCCGGTCAAGCCGGCAAATGCATTACTGTCATCATTTTTAATTACTTTAATCAAACACTAAGGCCACGATTTTTTTCGTGACTGTAGTGAAACCAGAGTTAAACAGTGAACGCCCGTGCAATGGTTGATGTACTGAACGTGCATATCAGCTCACAGGTTACGCTCTGTAGTATTCCGCTGAACAAATCGCCAATCACGAGAGTTCCTATTAATAGCGAAGCTATTGTAAACGTACAGTTATTGGGCGGAAAACACTATTAATAGTAAACGCACAGCTTTGTAAACGCACAGCTATTGGTCGGAAAACACAATAGGTCGTAGTTAAAAATAGACTGGTAACATTAGTACAGTGCGCCGGAATGTATGATATTTACCATTCACAGCTGCGCTCTTCTGTTCCGTTGCACTCGATTGGAACGATGTCGGCACCTCAATCGCGTATCCCATTACGCTGCGACCGTAGAAAGCGAATATACACTGCCGGGCGAAATACCTCTAGGTATGTATCTGGAGCGGAGCACACGCAGACGGGCATTTTAGTGCGCCTTTGAACCTGCAAAAGTGCGCTTTAGATTACACCACATATATAGAGCATTATCGTTACCTACTTTTTCGTACTGCTTCGGCAGTACATATACTAAAATTGGAACGATACAGAGAAGATTAGCATGGCCCCTGCGCAAGGATGACACGCAAATTCGTGAAGCGTTCCATATTTTTTTACACAAGGGCCCGTATCCAAAACCCCATTCTTTTCACTTTAGAACAAGCAATATACCTAGAATCAATAAAAATACATCCGGCGCTTGAATATTTACATGTTACCTACCGCTGGTAATGATGTCGTTGAGAAAATTAGCCTTGTTCTGAGAAAACTAGGCTTAATATGTGTGCGTAAAGTGTCGTCCCAGATTAGCCTGTGCAGCCCACGCAGGCTAATCAGGGACGACACTTTCCGCCTAAACTTGATTTTCGGTAAGGATGGACTTCCTTGAAACTAAAAATACCATAAAAGCGGAAAGTGTCGTCCCTCTGCACAGGCTTATCTGGGACGACACTTTACGCACATGCATTATGCCCAGTTTTCTCAGAACACGACTCAAATGTTCTACATGAAGATCGAGTGATGCAGATATAGGAGCTTCATTCCATGTTTGACTCAAAATTAAGGCAATTCCTGACAATTTCTGTTTGAAGAATATTACGGATTCTTAAACGTAGGTGTAAGAATTGTTTGGTGAATACGAGCCCAGGTCGGACGGTCGCGAACGCTCACGCGCATGCACACAGACGGTCTGCCCAACGCAATAGCCTGTGCGACGCGCACTTTGCGCACACGCAGGGCGCACCAGTGTTGGAGAGCGGCCAGCGTTTTGTCTTATGCGACATAATTAACAACAAAAACAATAACAACCGAAACAACAACAATCGATGCAACAACTACAACGCGTAGTGTTACTACAACAGAAGAACGGGCAACGCGGACAACGCGGACAACGCGGACAACGCGGACAACGCGGACAACGCGGAGCTGGGTGCCTAGCTGCTACCGAGGCTTATGTATTGACACATTATTGCATATCCTGAATTAACAGGACTTCAGAAATAAGTCTATAGACTCATTGAATGTTCCACTGCACGGAAATCTTTAGTAAAAGGCGAAAGATTTTTTCGTGACTGTAGTGAAACCAGAGTTAAACAGTGAACGCCCGTGCAATGGTTGATGTACTGAACGTGCATATCAGCTCACAGGTTACGCTCTGTAGTATTCCGCTGAACAAATCGCCAATCACGAGAGTTCCTATTAATAGCGAAGCTATTGTAAACGTACAGTTATTGGGCGGAAAACACTATTAATAGTAAACGCACAGCTTTGTAAACGCACAGCTATTGGTCGGAAAACACAATAGGTCGTAGTTAAAAATAGACTGGTAACATTAGTACAGTGCGCCGGAATGTATGATATTTACCATTCACAGCTGCGCTCTTCTGTTCCGTTGCACTCGATTGGAACGATGTCGGCACCTCAATCGCGTATCCCATTACGCTGCGACCGTAGAAAGCGAATATACACTGCCGGGCGAAATACCTCTAGGTATGTATCTGGAGCGGAGCACACGCAGACGGGCATTTTAGTGCGCCTTTGAACCTGCAAAAGTGCGCTTTAGATTACACCACATATATAGAGCATTATCGTTACCTACTTTTTCGTACTGCTTCGGCAGTACATATACTAAAATTGGAACGATACAGAGAAGATTAGCATGGCCCCTGCGCAAGGATGACACGCAAATTCGTGAAGCGTTCCATATTTTTTTACACAAGGGCCCGTATCCAAACCCCATTCTTTTCACTTTAGAACAATCAATATACCTAGAATCAATAAAAATACATCCGGCGCTTGAATATTTACATGTTACCTACCGCTGGTAATGATGTCGTTGAGAAAATTAGCCTTGTTCTGAGAAAACTAGGCTTAATGCGTGTGCGTAAAGTGTCGTCCCAGATTAGCCTGTGCAGCCCACGCAGGCTAATCAGGGACGACACTTTCCGCCTAAACTTGATTTTCGGTAAGGATGGACTTCCTTGAAACTAAAAATACCATAAAAGCGGAAAGTGTCGTCCCTCTGCACAGGCTTATCTGGGACGACACTTTACGCACATGCATTATGCCCAGTTTTCTCAGAACACGACTCAAATGTTCTACATGAAGATCGAGTGATGCAGATATAGGAGCTTCATTCCATGTTTGACTCAAAATTAAGGCAATTCCTGACAATTTCTGTTTGAAGAATATTACGGATTCTTAAACGTAGGTGTAAGAATTGTTTGGTGAATACGAGCCCAGGTCGGACGGTCGCGAACGCTCACGCGCATGCACACAGACGGTCTGCCCAACGCAATAGCCTGTGCGACGCGCACTTTGCGCACACGCAGGGCGCACCAGTGTTGGAGAGCGGCCAGCGTTTTGTCTTATGCGACATAATTAACAACAAAAACAATAACAACCGAAACAACAACAATCGATGCAACAACTACAACGCGTAGTGTTACTACAACAAGAACGGCAACGCGGACAACGCGGACAACGCGGACAACGCGGACAACGCGGACAACGCGGAGCTGGGTGCCTAGCTGCTACCGAGGCTTATGTATTGACACATTATTGCATATCCTGAATTAACAGGACTTCAGAAATAAGTCTATAGACTCATTGAATGTTCCACTGCACGGAAATCTTTAGTAAAAGGCGAAAGATTTTTTCGTGACTGTAGTGAACCAGAGTTAAACAGTGAACGCCCGTGCAATGGTTGATGTACTGAACGTGCATATCAGCTCACAGGTTACGCTCTGTAGTATTCCGCTGAACAAATCGCCAATCACGAGAGTTCCTATTAATAGCGAAGCTATTGTAAACGTACAGTTATTGGGCGGAAAACACTATTAATAGTAAACGCACAGCTTTGTAAACGCACAGCTATTGGTCGGAAAACACCATAGGTCGTAGTTAAAAATAGACTGGTAACATTAGTACAGTGCGCCGGAATGTATGATATTTACCATTCACAGCTGCGCTCTTCTGTTCCGTTGCACTCGATTGGAACGATGTCGGCACCTCAATCGCGTATCCATTACGCTGCGACCGTAGAAAGCGAATATACACTACACTGCCGGGCGAAATACCTCTAGGTATGTATCTGGAGCGGAGCACACGCAGACGGGCATTTTAGTGCGCCTTTGAACCTGCAAAAGTGCGCTTTAGATTACACACATATAGAGCATTATCGTTACCTACTTTTTCGTACTGCTTCGGCAGTACATATACTAAAATTGGAACGATACAGAGAAGATTAGCATGGCCCCTGCGCAAGGATGACACGCAAATTCGTGAAGCGTTCCATATTTTTTTACACAAGGGCCCGTATCCAAAACCCCATTCTTTTCACTTTAGAACAATCAATATACCTAGAATCAATAAAAATACATCCGGCGCTTGAATATTTACATGTTACCTACCGCTGGTAATGATGTCGTTGAGAAAATTAGCCTTGTTCTGAGAAAACTAGGCTTAATGCGTGTGCGTAAAGTGTCGTCCCAGATTAGCCTGTGCAGCCCACGCAGGCTAATCAGGGACGACACTTTCCGCCTAAACTTGATTTTCGGTAAGGATGGACTTCCTTGAAACTAAAAATAAAATAAAAGCGGAAAGTGTCGTCCCTCTGCACAGGCTTATCTGGGACGACACTTTACGCACATGCATTATGCCCAGTTTTCTCAGAACACGACTCAAATGTTCTACATGAAGATCGAGTGATGCAGATATAGGAGCTTCATTCCATGTTTGACTCAAAATTAAGGCAATTCCTGACAATTTCTGTTTGAAGAATATTACGGATTCTAAACGTAGGTGTAAGAATTGTTTGGTGAATACGAGCCCAGGTCGGACGGTCGCGAACGCTCACGCGCATGCACACAGACGGTCTGCCAACGCAATAGCCTGTGCGACGCGCACTTTGCGCACACGCAGGGCGCACCAGTGTTGGAGAGCGGCCAGCGTTTTGTCTTATGCGACATAATTAACAACAAAAACAATAACAACCGAAACAACAACAATCGATGCAACAACTACAACGCGTAGTGTTACTACAACAGAAAACGGGCAACGCGGACAACGCGGACAACGCGGACAACGCGGACAACGCGGAGCTGGGTGCCTAGCTGCTACCGAGGCTTATGTATTGACACATTATTGCATATCCTGAATTAACAGGACTTCAGAAATAAGTCTATAGACTCATTGAATGTTCCACTGCACGGAAATCTTTTAAAAAGGCGAAAGATTTTTCGTGACTGTAGTGAAACCAGAGTTAAAAGTGAACGCCCGTGCAATGGTTGATGTACTGAACGTGCATATCAGCTCACAGGTTACGCTCTGTAGTATTCCGCTGAACAAATCGCCAATCACGAGAGTTCCTATTAATAGCGAAGCTATTGTAAACGTACAGTTATTGGGCGGAAACACTCATTAATAGTAAACGCACAGCTTTGTAAACGCACAGCTATTGGTCGGAAAACACAATAGGTCGTAGTTAAAAATAGACTGGTAACATTAGTACAGTGCGCCGGAATGTATGATATTTACCATTCACAGCTGCGCTCTTCTGTTCCGTTGCACTCGATTGGAACGATGTCGGCACCTCAATCGCGTATCCCATTACGCTGCGACCGTAGAAAGCGAATATACACTGCCGGGCGAAATACCTCTAGGTATGTATCTGGAGCGGAGCACACGCAGACGGGCATTTTAGTGCGCCTTTGAACCTGCAAAAGTGCGCTTTAGATTACACCACATATATAGAGCATTATCGTTACCTACTTTTTCGTACTGCTTCGGCAGTACATATACTAAAATTGGAACGATACAGAGAAGATTAGCATGGCCCCTGCGCAAGGATGACACGCAAATTCGTGAAGCGTTCCATATTTTTTACACAAGGGCCCGTATCCAAAACCCCATTCTTTTCACTTTAGAACAATCAATATACCTAGAATCAATAAAATACATCCGGCGCTTGAATATTACATGTTACCTACCGCTGGTAATGATGTCGTTGAGAAATTAGCCTTGTTCTGAGAAAAACTAGGCTTAATGCGTTGCGTAAAGTGTCGTCCCAGATTAGCCTGTGCAGCCACGCAGGCTATCAGGGACGACACTTTCCGCCTAAACTTGATTTTCGGTAAGGATGGACTTCCTTGAAACTAAAAAATACCATAAAAGCGGAAAGTGTCGTCCCTCTGCACAGGCTTATCTGGGACGACACTTTACGCACATGCATTATGCCCATTTTCTCAGAACACGACTCAAATGTTCTACATGAAGATCGAGTGATGCAGATAGAGGAGCTTCATTCCATGTTGACTCAAAATTAAGGCAATTCCTGACAATTTCTGTTTGAAGAATATTACGGATTCTTAAACGTAGTGTAAGAATTGTTTTGGTGAATACGAGGCCCAGGTCGGACGGTCGCGAACGCTCACGCGCATGCACCAGACGGTCTGCCCAACGCAATAGCCTGTGCGACGCGCACTTTGCGCACACCGCAGGGCGCACCAGTGTTGGAGAGCGGCCAGCGTTTTGTCTTATGCGACATAATTAACAACAAAAAACAATAACAACCGAAACAACAACATCGATGCAACAACTACAACGCGTAGTGTTACTACAACAGAAGAACGGGCAACGCGGACAACGCGGACAACGCGGACAACGCGGACAACGCGGACAACGCGGAGCTGGGTGCCTAGCTGCTACCGAGGCTTATGTATTGACACATTAATTTGCATTCCTGAATACCAGAAACTTCAGAAATAATCTATAGACTCATTGAATGTTCCACTGCACGGAAATCTTTAGTAAAGGGCGAAAGATTTCT